>NC_048436.1:18429530-18547370 GCF_004353265.1 Vitis riparia | reverse complement strand
GTCCACTGGGATGTGAGGGGTTATTTTCCTTATTTGTTCAGAATTTGCAGCTGAGGTTGTTGGAGTCTTAAATCATATAGAATCAATCATAACCATAGTCAATAAAGATCACAACCACCCACTTAATACTACTAATAATAATAATAAAATTCAAAAAAATTTCAAAAAAATTATTTAATATTTTGAAATATTTGTTTATGAGATATCTATCTCTTAAATATAATTACGTAAAAGCCATGGACAAATACAAATAAAATTATATGATTCCCAGAAATATATGTTGGTGCGAACCTGGGAAATAGGAGTGACTAATTGGGTCAAAAGTGTCATTTCAAGATAGGAGAAATCTTAGTTCTCTATGTCAATCAAATCCTGCTGGCTGCTGGCTTTCTTCTTTAATAAATCATTCTGCTCGTGACCGTCCGATACGCTCTCTACTTAATACTGTGTTCCCCTCATCCAGCGGCTGGGGTTATTTCACCAAAATCATTAAAACCCCACCCAATCTCTACATCGTCGCTGTTCTTACTCTGTCCTAGATTTTCCTCCAAACCAGCTCCTTTATGGTCTGTTTGGGCAATGCCTTTAAAATAAAAACCATTCGCATTAACTAATAATGTACATTTAGAGTAACGTCATTTGGAGGATATTTTATTGAGTGGATAGAAAGCAATTTATGAATATTTTAATGGCGTAGCTCAAGTATTTTTACAAAACATTCAATGTCCAAACGCGGCCTTAAAGGAATAATATAGTGATTTCGAGCGGGCAAGAACCGTACACGTCGTTAGCTGCCCGAACTCGGACAGCTGTGAACCACTTTTAACCGCCCGAACCTGCCCCTCCCAATAACTAACAATATTATCACGTTGATTTATGCTTTTTCCATTTTTCGCTTCTGTTTGTTTTTTGGTTTTTTTTTTTTTTTTAAGATATTAGTTTAATTTATATAATTTTGAGGAGAATAAGAAAGAGACGGAAGAAGAGACGAAAAGACGGGAGTGTTGGAGCAGACGGAAGGGATTTTATACGGCGTCTGCCTTTTTTGGGCTCAGAAATTACCAAGGTGTCCCTGTCTGCCCTGCAATGAGTAACACGTGCTTTCTACTTCCTTCTGCTCTGGTGGTTGTTGTTCGTTACGGTTCCTCCCCCTCGTTTCTCGCCTGTTAGCATGTTAGTTACGCTTCCATTTGCCCTCTCTCACTTTACTTCCAAAATTACCCTTGGATTCTATCATTTTGAATTTTTTCGTGAAAACATTCTATTAATTATTTTTCATCCCAATAAAAAATTAATATAAAAATCACGAAAATATTACTACTTTTAAAAAATTTATAATATTTTCTAAAAAAAAATACTTAATAAATAATTATTTTAAAAATATTTTTATTAAAAATACTTCGAAATTTAAAACACCATCATACCGCTCTTAATATCATAAACATATTGTAAATAATGAAACTAATTAGAGTATATTTAATAATAATTTTTTAAAATATTTTAATATTTAAATAATAAAAAATTTTAAATGTTACAATAATTAGAAGTGTTAAAATTGAGACTAAAAAGTGGCTAATTAGAAGGAAATTGATTGGGTAAGGTCGTAGGAGGGAGTAGGGAGGAGAGAGAAGGGTGCATTGGAAAAGTAGTTGAAAATGAGGAGTCGCAAGTTTTGACTGTGATGATTTGCTTTTGACCCACACAGTATAAGGAAGGACGAATGAAACATGGGTTCATCTCCTGGCTCAAGGAAATATCATCAAAATCAAGACCAGTTCGACACTGCCTAAAGCTTTTTGGATAACTTAGTTGGCTACCATAACCATGACTATGCTTCTGCTTTTCTCTCTTTTTCACCTTTTTCAAGATTCAAAATGTTTTCTATAAAGTGGGACGGGGGTGATTGTGATATTTCCTTTTTCTTGTTTTGGTTTTCTTTTTTCTCATCGACAAGACCACACGCAGACCCGAGGCTTTTACTCAAATCTATATTATGATTTTCAGTTTACATAAAATAAAGAAAATAGTAAATACCACCCTCATGTTGCCTTTTATTTGAAAATCTAAACCTAAATAAAAATCACCTAAGTTCGAAAGATGACACGTCACTCCAATAGCTAAGTTAGCTTAGATGATTTTTAGTATGAAATTAGAGTACACCATGTGTTTTTTTGTAGTGAAAAGTCTTGTAATCTTGTTTGTACCTTTTTGTTTGGTATATCTCACATTTTTAATGTGCATTATTAGCGTATAACAACCAATTATTTAGTCATTATAAATAATTAGTTATTTACACACTATGCAATGGCTGTTTGTCTTAAATAATGTATGATGATCGTATTTACGTCTTTAAGGGTAATTATGGATTTTGCTCGAATTTTATATCGAATGGACATCACACCTTCATGAGGTAAGCCAATTGGTAATTATTTTCAAGAACAATTGTTTGCAAAATAAGTTTTCAAGATTATTTTTACTTTTAAAGTTCATATTTTAATTATTTTTCATTTATTATTTAAAGATTTTTTAAAAAATTATTATGTAAATATAAAAATGATTGAAAATATTGTAGATTATAATTATTTTAATATATATATATATATATAGTTGAAATTATTCCAAGTTTTTAAACTAAAATAGAACTATTTTTTAAAATATAGTTTTTTAAGAATTATTTTTCAAAATATTTTAAAATAGGTGTTTCTTTTTTAATTCTTAATTCTCTTATCAAATTTTAAGAAATGTATATATATATATATATATATATATATATATATATATATATATATATTACATAAAATTAGATAAGCATATATTTAAACTTTTATTTAAATTAAATGAATTTTTAAAACATTAAAAAAATAAAATGTGAAAATTTAAATGTTGGAATTGAGCCACATGAACTTACCATGACTAACGCTTAGCATTTGAAAAGAAAAGGTTAGAGGCCTAGGACCGTTAGGAGAAATCGAGACTATGACTTAACTTTATGTCCAACCAACTCCTTGTACCATCTAGGTATACGCCATCTACCAATTGTTTATTTGTCCTTTAAGGAAGCATCAGACTAGGACTAAACCTTATGTCCAACCAACTCCTGGTACCATTTGGGTAAGTTACCAGGAGTTGGTTGGACATAAGGTTTAGTCCTAATCTCCAATTCTCCCGGGGATGCCTCCTCAAGGAACAAATAAACAATTGGTAGATTTGAAGGGGAACGGTATTAGGCCTTTGACCTTCCTTTCGGAAGTGCTAAGCGCCAACCATGATGGGTCCATGTGGCTCAATCCCAACATTAAATGCTTAAAAAATAATGTTAGATGAGACAATTTAAGAATGCGTTTGTTATTGATTTTGAGAAGTATTTCTATCATTTCTAATACTTGAAAAATAAAATTTTAAAGTATTAGAAAGACATCATTGCCAAACGTATTCTAAGAGTTCATTTGGTAGTAATTTAAAAAAGTGTTTTTAGCCTAAAAATGCTTTTGAGAAAAATTAGAACCTATTTGACAGTGATTCTAGAAAACGCTTTCAATATTTTTAATACTTGAAATTTTTTATCATTCAAGTATTAAAAATATTAGAAATGCTTTTTAAAATCACTCCCAAACGAACTCTTAAATGTTTGGTAAAATTTAAAAAATATTTTTAAAAATCTAAAAAATCATTTATAATATTGAAAAACCATTTATAATGTTTTCTAAATAAATACTTGATTAATGATTATTTTAAAAACACTTATAGAAAAAACACTATTATTAAAAACATATCAAGTAAAAATGTTCTCAAAGAAAATTTATCATTTACTTTAAACCGATTACACCTTATGACACAAAATCGATCAAATCCCCATTTTACAATTCCAAAAGTAGAGAAAAAAAAACCCTAACTCAACTTTTCAGCTTTAAGTCATTGACCTCAAAACCTCTCGTAATCTATGACCACCTTAAGATATCATGGGCATGTATCATTCTCGGCACTATATATGGGAAAAAAATTTTAGTTATTACTTTTAGAAAAATGTATTTTTGGTGCAAATGACATATATAGTACATGTTTTTTTTTTTTTTTTCACTAGTCCCATTTTTGAATAAATACGTATAATATTTATAATGGCTTTAGAAAGGGCAATGCAATCAATTGGAGTTCACTTTGCTTGCATCTTTTTAAAGGCGAAGAGTGCTTCAAGCTTTGCTTGATTCTAACACTAACATTAACACATCTCTTTGTAAGGTTTATGATTCAAAAGTCAATTTGAATTGGTTTGAATTTGAAAATATCTTTAAATAGTCAACCAATTGAAATGGGTTTGCCCAATTTTTCTATTTATGAATGATGGATGAGAATGAGGGGTCACTATTTGGTGGGTTGACTCTTTATCCCACTCGTCACATCAACACCAATCTCACCATTTTCATTTTTCCTCCATTACTTGATGCCATGGTTGATATTGCGTCCAATATATTTAACATTATTAGTTATTATTTAATATAATTTATTATCCACAAACTCAAATTTTATATCAAAAACAATATTCTCAATGATATAATAAACTCTTTAATTTACAGAGGTACACATAATTAGTTAATTGAATTACATAAGAATCTCAAGGACTTTTGTGTAAATTATTTTATATTTATATAAAATATATTAAAACGTAAGTTAAATATTTTTTTATAATTTTTATGTTTTTATATTTTAATAAAAGATATATATTTTAATATTTTTATAATTCAAACTTATTCTAGCCGTTCAAATTTTGTCCATGTCATTAGTCAAACGGAACAAAGGATTAGATGGTTGAACTCGCTCAATTTTGGATTCAAAATTGCAATAAAAAATATTTATATATTAAGTTCCATAAATTTATTAATTTTGGGGAGAAAAAGATTAAAGAGAAAATTAAGCATAAAAATTGGGGTCCCGAGTGGGGCTTCAAAGTCGTGAACAAAATAATGGCAAGACAAACTAATTATATGCGAGCGTCTTTTTCTCAACCGACACGTGGCAGTGGAAAGGCAGAATTGTGGGAGAGAGAAAGGGACAGGCATATACGATATTTTTTTTCATAGTCACGAACAATTAGTACCTTCCTCTTAGGGTAATCCTCCTACCTTAAAACCTTTTACTAAGCTTCTTTGCTAATTCTAGTAACTTCAACCAACCATCCCCACCACCTTGATTATGACTCTTCCACCGGCAATATCCGGTTCCACAAGTCACCTCATCCCCACAATCGTATTCGTATCAACAACGCTATCTTGGGTCCCTCCCTCGACCAATCACCCTCCTCCACGTACTTGATTCTAGACTTTGCCCAACCCGCCCTCTTGCTTATAAGTTTCCAAATGGTTCATGGACGGAGAAGATTTTTTCCCTAAAAAATAATTTAATAATAACAATAAATTAATAATTTATAAAAACAAAAGTACTTAAAAATTAAAAGCCAAAGGTCCACCATCATTATAAAAATCCTTTTTTTTCAAATACTGATAATATTTTTTTTACGTAGAAGTCTTGTATGGCTCAAGATGAAAATATAAAATACTATAATAGTAAAAATTAATAATTAAAAAAAAACGGCTGCCGATATGCTGTGTTCTACCACTATACTTATTCCAAATCCTTTTTTTTTCGGCTATAAAACTTCAAAAAAAAAAAGAAAAAAGAAAAAAAAGCAGTGATTAATTAATGATATTGATTTATTTTATTATTCAACCTTAATTTAAAATATTAAACCTAGGAAAAGCAAGTCAATTGCATTTAAAAAATACACATAGCTTCGTGGCCAAACGACCTTTTGCTTTGTGTGGAAGTCTTGTAGATATGACAATTTTCGAGGGTATCAATGCAATGAGATAATATATATATATATATAAAAGAAGGTATGGGCATGTATAATATTAAAGAAAAAAAAAAAAAAAAGTGTAAAATGGGAAAGTAGAAATGGGGTTTCCTTTTTTGGTGGGTATATTGTCGGCAAGGTTGTGTACGAGGTTTGTGCCTAGGGGGACGTGGACGCTTCCTCTCCATTCATGGAAATTACCTTTTCTATCATTATCCTTAGTCAAACTCTTATATTTTTCCTTTTTCTTTTTTTAAAATTTAAAATTTTAAAATATTTTATTCTATTCTCTCTCCTCAACCCGCCATTATTGCCAAGTCTGAATCAATGGGAAACGAAAAAAAATATAAAATAAAATAAAGAAAAAGAAAAAGAAAAATGCTGGTATCGTACCACTACTTTTTCATATGTGTAATCACCTAAATGCCCTTATCCAACCCCATATTTATTTATTTATTTATTTATAATTGGCGTGAAGAGACCGGCTCCTGTGCGGTCGACATCACGCATTCAACGTGACAAAAGGAGATCTCCCAAACTTTTCTGACAAATCAGGACCATCAAAAGGCTCCCCGAACTGTTGAATCCTAAGTTGTTTCCCTTTCCCATGCTCATCATCATTCATCACAACGCCAAGGCAGACATACAACTCAATTATAGCTGATAACCGGGGTGTATTATCCACCGAATCAAACCGGTCAATCCTATGAGACTTTATATAATTTCTTTTTCCTTCACATGTCACATATGATTATTAAATATAAGAGGTAAAAAAATAAAATAAGTACAAATAATTATTTTATATTCAATAATCACTCCTCACAACGTGAGACACACTCAATCTTCAAGGTCTCAACACCATTAGTTCGTACTTTGATTCAATCTTTATTTTATGGACAACCTATAGGTCTATAGTTTGATTTTGTTCACTCTAACTCAATGCCCTTTTGGACTAAAATTAGATCCATATGTATTTTTTTTTTAAATATTACAATTATAAAACTTTTTTAATTCATAATTAAATCTCTATTAATATTTTTTATATTTTGAATTTTAGTAGATGATTGTTTAATAACTTAAAGTGACTTAATAATTTAATTTAAGTCCTTAAATAAATTATTTATATTTAATAAAATAACTTAATGATACGATTTAAAATAAAAAATAACTTTAACTAATAAATAAAAATAATTAACTTATTCTTAAGTTTTAAATCTTTATTTTATTTTTTTTATCCATAATTACTCTAATTACCTTTACATTAAGACCTCCATTGTTAACCAATTTTCTTTAATTATAATTTATGAGGAATAAATATGTTAATTTGATAATTTAGAATAAATTTTAAATTAATTTTATCAAATAATCTTAATACTTAAAAGTAAAAATTAAATAATAAATTTTAAGTCAACAATAAATATATTTAATTTAAAATCAACTTAAATAATTACTATTAAATTTTACCAAACATCACTTTTTTTTAATAATTATAAATTATTAGATTTTAAATATTATTTTGATAAAAATAATATTTCTTAAACTGAATATACTATTTACTTTGCAAGATGATTGATTCTGTCACTTACCTATTAATTAATTGACTTAAAAGCATACCAAAATACCTTTTTTTTTTTTGTTTGGTAGCAAAGAAAATGAGGTGTGAAAACGATGCTAACCATTTTTTTATATTATTATATAATTAAAAACTCACGAATATCACACCGAACACGTACCATCAAAGCCATTAAATCTACAGTGATTAAACCGACAAAAAAGAAAAAAAAAAAAGGGAAAAAAGAAAAGGAGGCCTAAACGAGTATTTTCTTTTTATTTTTTTTAAGGAAAATGATAGGACCTGATGGCTTTAAAAGCACTATTGCAAAAAGTTGATTCAACCTTTGGGCTTTTCCACAAGGGCCACATTTAAACGCGACAATTTTCGGTATCATTCTATCTCCATCGACCATCGACTATTTTAAGGAAAGAGATTATTTTTTCCCTTTTTTTTTTTTGAGGGGTTAAGGCCAGTTGCCACAAGAGGCAATGCACATTAAACAAATCAGAATTAAGAAAGAAAGAAGATTATACATCAAGGTGGTCCATCATGGCCAACAAATACAATGCCACTAATTAATATAATATGCACCATGCCACTAATTAATATATGATCTTTTATTATGTAGTATACCATATACTAAGCATAAAAAATTTCGAGGAGATTAAGATGCCAAAACATACAATAAAAAAAAAAGGCATGCCAATTCACATAATCCGAGATTCGTTTAATTTAATGAAGATTTGCTTTTGAGCTTAGACCTTGTTTGGATCGATTTTTGACGAATTAAAAGCTCTTTTTGAGCATTTATTAATAAATATTTCCGTGTTTGATAAAATTTTTATAATACCGATATTATCCTTTAAAATCGGAGAGGAAGCGGAACTTAAAATCAACAGGGGTTTGGAAACCATTGATACCCAAAGTGAGAATGGTGGCTAAGTGGATGATTCACATAACACAACTGAGAGACCTAAGGAAAAGAAGATTCAAAGCAATCCTGGTGTGTGGAGAGAAATGATATAAAATGGAAAAGCCTAAGAGAAGAAAGGAAAGAAACCTTAAAAACCAGTCAATCTTTGTGTGCTTTGGGTGCATATAATATTTTCCTTTTGTCTTGAGAAACCATTCTTGAAGGGTGTGGACTGTGGAGTACTTTTATGTCTTCTTTAGGCGAGAGCAAACAAACAAACAACCCAACCCAGTTCCTTGTATAGTTTAAAAGCTCTTTTTCCTCGGTTCCTACAAATAATAAACAAGAATAAATCTTTTGAATCTTGATGGAGTGCATGCTAAGGTATTCTTGTTCCAAAGATCTGACTCATAAACTAATAAGATTTTGCTTTGGTACATGATCACATGGTATCACCCTCATCATGCCATCATGATCTTTGCCGCCTATTTTTTTTTTTTTCGTCGATGAACCTCCCATGACCAAGCCCTTTGGACTTTCATGGGGATATTGCAGCCTTTTTTCTTTTTAAATAACCAAGAAACTTCCTATGGCCGAGCCCCTTGGACGCTCCATAGGGACCCAAAATCTCTGGGTACTGATAGTGCCTGTCACAACCAGCACTGGTTCAACAAACAACAGAAATCAAACCTAGGATCATACACCTCTACCACAGATATCCTAGCATTTGCCTTAACCGGCTAGACACCTTGACAGGGTACAGCCGAATGCTGACTATTTATGGAAACTCAATGTTGCCACTTCTCTACTCCTTACTGGAGATTCATGATAATAGAACAAATAGCAGGTATGATTATATCTTTTAGGTGTAAGTCATTACCTTAAATTATGTGTTCCTTGTCTGCTGGTCTGCATGAATCCATTGCATCTGAAACAAATAGTGGTTGGTTAGTGCAAGAAAAAACAATGCTTACAACCTTGTATAATGTCTAAGCTCTGATTTCTGGAGCTTCAGAGAGTAAAGAAACTATAATAATAATTCTAACCAGCTGGCCAAATGAAAGTTTATTAGCAGAGTAAGATCTATAGCATTACCAGAGTTAAGAGGGTGTGTTCAATGGGAAAAGTGCCAAAGATGCTCAGACAAAATCTAAATTATGTTAGAAAAGAAATGAAGGAAACCAAAAAGAAAGAAACAAATACTCAAAGGCAGTCACAATCTGCATGCTAAACTCAAGTTCAAGCTCAATAAAGAACAGTCTTCCTAATATAAAATCCCCAACTCTCTGGCAGTATCCTTTTTGAATCCTTTTACCAAATCTTATGCCTAAACTGAGAATGTCTTCATCTTGTGAACATTTTTCCTTTAACATCTCTACTCCTATTCTTCTTTTCCTCTCTCTCCTACTCTCTCACTCTCTCAGCAATTCAGTTCAAATTTCACCCTCACATGCAACAAGCAATAGCTCTCTACTTTCCACCCTTCATCGGAGACTCAAAAAGTTGCGGCGATTCCTTTTTATATTATGAGTAAACTGTCATTGGCTGATCCTGACCTCCCTTCCAATATAAAAGAAAGAAAAATGGATTAGATCAATGAGTATTTGTTTCCTTCAACATAATCATCAATACACTTAAAATTTTGAATTCTATAATGAAAAAGAAATATCACAATCACCCGGTTTGTGTGCTTCTCAATTTGCTTGATCACTTCTTAATTCTTAATCATCATGTTCCCCCTCTGTCCACTTCACCAAAAAAGACAAAACAACATAAAAGAAAGTCCTTCCTCTCTGAATGTAATGAGAACCTGAGCAAATATATTAAAAAACACTAGCTAACACAGGGATATTTTTGTTTGTAGCTTCGCCCTTCAGACCATTACCATAAGATGGACAACCCACTTCTACCATTTTGTTCTATTCAGGAATGCCAAGACATAGGCAAAAATAACTGAAGGATGCCCTCTTATTTTTTTACTTTTCCCTGGCTTCTAGCCAATCTAACACTTAAATGACAGGTTTAGCCAGGATCAACAGGACTTATAAGCAGCCTAATTCTTCTCCATCTGTACTTGTCAAACCAACTCCAGGTCTATGTGATGCAAGATCTTGTACATATCACATGACCATAAACACTAAAACTCAACATTTACCTCCATATGAACACAAACCCCAAAACATTACCCTCAAACTAAACTCCCAACTTCTCCACTACCCACCTTTTCCACATATCAAAAGGGTTCACTGCTGATATACCCTTAAGAATCCTCAAGGGTTTTTTCATTTTTTGAATAATTAGATTAGACAAAATAGAATTTGATATCTCAAAATACTAATTATGATTCAAATTGAAGCATGTATTACAATTTCATTGATAGAAATTAAAAAAAAAAAAATTGACACGGTTGTCTCAAGTTGAAGCAAGTACATATCACCACATTTTGTTGATAACTATATTAACACACTTAAACCTATTCCGAAGTAGGACACACAGCTTTAAATAGGCTTAGAATGGTAGAGCAGGATTCCAGCTACTCAGTGCCGACCCCAGGTAGTTGAGAATTTATCTCGTTATAATGCTAGTCAGTTCTGTCTATTACAAAGAGGAATCCAATTTATCTATCACATGACAAATTCATGACAGCTGTTTAAACTATCTTATACGGCGAAGTGGAATTACACTGTTTCTATCCAAGTTCATTCACCTACAAAAGATACCATTTTTAAAAAAATGTGTGAATGAATAAAGAATGTGTTCTTCATTGGATTTTCCTCAAAAGTAAAAGGTAACATAGGAGCACGGTTCAAATGAGTCAGCAGTACATGGTATAAGAATTGCAACATGCCTACATATTGATTGATGCAGCTTGCGTCCTGATTGATCACTGCAACCTTTCACTGTCAAAGTTGATGATGTCCTCGTGGCCTGCATTTCAGCATTAAAGCAAAATATGAGGCTTCCCAAATTGTATACTTCAAGCAAGTTTTGCTTAGTCTACAATACAGCTGGCATTCAAAGCATTTTCATGCATATGGGCATAGAGGTGGACCCCCTAATATCTTGGCAAGGTAATGGTACTGATATCATTTGTTGGGGGATTTGTTTTCATCAAAATCATGCAAGCAAAAATCAATAGATGAAGGGTGCCACCCTCACATGTGCTCCCCTGTAGGACAATGCCATTGGTAGGTTCTTCAGTTTGCACTATTACTGTTCTGCAAATTTCACCCTACAGAAGTTCTGATAACAAACCTTGATAGTGAATTGTGCTTATCTGTGGTCCTTTCATTTCTATTCCCTCATCATTTAGCAAGGAGATCCCTGATGGAGTTATGTTGAAAGGGAATGCCAGAGGTGGAGATATTGGAGATTTTGCCACTTTCAGAAACCTCTGACCTGCAAAAGAAGAAAAAGCATATTTCATACTAATAAAAAATGTTATAGATTTTCAGATGTTAATAGAAATGAATCCTCTCATTTAAAATAATGATTAATGTTGGCTTAGACACGAAGAAATTTATTCATTGTATAAAAGTATTCCTGTTTAAAATATATCCCCATTGATTATGGCTTTTTTCAAACACTTGAGAAAAAAAAATTGTTTCAATATTTCAAATTTAAAGCACTGTAAATATAAAAAGGATGGCAAAAGAATCCCTAATTTGGAAAAAGTTGTTACCTCTGAAGAAAAATATGAGATCCCTAATAAGCTTTGCTTACTTTCAGACAAATCCTTGTGGTTGTAAAAGGTTGATCTATTGTCAATCTAAGTCCACATGAAGATATAAAGTTCAAACTTTGCTGGTAATGGGTCACACAACTCAGCCATCCAGAGATAGCACTTATGATTACCTTAACATGTTGGAGTTTGAGTTGGCTTGGCTCTCAAAGTCATAATATTCTGCTGTGTTTTGACTTCAAAACTGCACTGTGGCCTTGAGAAGATGATGGCCTTCTTGGGATACAGCTTTTAAAGGCATGTATCGACTCAAGAATTTTTTTTCCTGGGTTTGCACATTAAAAGTTTGGATGTTGTACCAGGTTCCAAGCCTCTAAAGTAGTGGCAGAGGATAGAATCTTTTACAGATCTTCCAGACCATCAATTGTAAGGAGATCACATCATGGAGAAAACTGCCAACTCAGATGTGTCTGAAACCCAAGTACTATAATTACTGCCCATGACACCCAGACATGATGGGTCTAGAAAAATTCTAATGGGTCAAAATGGCCTCAGACAAGTATTTTGCAGAAAAATAACACATCCTTGGGTCCAAATCATGCAGAAGTAGTGATGAAATTTAGGTTTCATAATGAGGTACGAATTGACCCAGAGCAGAGGGTAAAAGAAAAGCAAGAATTTGCTCAGAAAAAAAGGTTTTGTTGTGTTTGTGCATCAGATATTCCATAACAGCACAAGCATAAAAACAACTTTCCTCCAAAAACTGAATGGATAAATCAAATAACAGTCGTATTGTGATAGGGCCAACTAAAACAGCGGTTTATGCTTACTGGGAACATTAACTACTTGATTTTTTTTTTCCTTTTGGCATACTGAAAGAAAAATGGATATTATAGATGCTGTCAGGTTCACCTATCATGACAGCCTAGGATCATTTAAAGTTAATGTAAGTCTTATGCTAACCTGCTTTAGCCTCAAGCACAAGACGAATGGTTACAGCATGAGCCCAATGAATCCCCAAAGCAGCAACAAGATGAGAATCAAATCTCGTGTGGTCATCTACAGTTTCACCCCTGCTCTCCACTGCAAGGGATAAATTATAGGATTAATAATCAGGCCAGAAGCTTTCACAATCTAAATTATCTAATGTTGAGAATCACCCTGTTATTCACTGCAAAGAATAGATTATAGTGTTAATAATTTTGGGCAGAAGGTTTCACAATCTAATTTTGCCACTGCACCTTGGAAGGAATATTGCGAGGTTCCGTCATGGCTTTGAGACCTCACCTGGTTTGTCACTACAATAGGAATTCGTGAAAATTCTGCAACTGACCTAGAGATGTCAAAAATGTAATATCACTTGACCAGAAAAAATAATATGTAGCCAAGAAGTTCCAAGAAACCAAAAGTTAAAGGGATATGATCCTCACTTAATAAAAGAAATATGCCAACCCAATGAATGTTGTCTGGTAGGCCCCTGGTCATATTCCCTGAAAAACAAAAATGGTGGACAATGCCTAAATATCACAAAAGCCAGAAGGCAAGGTGCATCATCCAGCTAGTATCTATGCTTGGATTTTGTATGGACTCCTAAGGTCAGACCAAATTTATGCCCAGAAAAAAGGAAACTACAATTCATGCCGTAGAGCATATGGAGATAGAACATGCAACAATGGTGTCAGAAAACCTGAAGAATACAAGAAAGGGGGATTAACTTTGAGGAATTAAATTGACCAAACAAGTTTCCATCAAGCAACAGTTGAAAATTCCAAGAAGTTCCACACATAAATGTAGGTAACATTAGAACTACAATTTTCTATTACAGGGTAAAAATTACTTAATAAGGATGCACAATGCAGCCATTATGATACACAAGTTTGAAATATTGTCTAGAGAGTCTACAGATTCAGATGGCATATGATACACAATGTTAGGCAGTTAATGAAAAATGCCCAGAAAACGGATGAGGCTGAAATCAGCACACCAAGCAGAGTTACAATACAAATGCTAGAGGGCAAAATGAATGCATTCATGAGAAGTTAGAGATTGCTTCAATCATGGGCAACACAAGGAAGAAATGAAAGTCATTTAAAATGGCTGGGCGATATACAAAAACTAATGAATGCACAAGCAAAAAAGAATGACTTGATTAAAGTAGCAGACAGTGAAATGAAAAGAAAAAGGTCAAATGGAACATTGGTCAAGGTGGTGAAATATATGATTAGCGAGGAATTAATAGAGGACATGACCCTTAAATAAAGTTAAATTGCCAAATAGGATTTTTGTAGCTGACCCCAATCAATCAGATTAAGGCTGAATTGAGTTGAATTCAATACATTCAGTGCCAGACACTGCCATCTAGGCTGAAGCTTCTGATACTCAAGTAAGAAAAAAGAAATAGGGTGAAAATTGGCAGAAATAAAAGCATTCAAACATCCCTCCCTCTCCTCTCAGTGTTAGATTCAAAAGAATTTGGCAGATTTTATTTCTTAGATTTACAACATTTCTTTCACCATTCCCTCTTAAGATAAGGAAATACCCAAGCCAATGACTGACAAAGTATAATGTGAACAGAACCAAGATTACGAATTCCATTGCATGAGAGAACTCAATACAATAATAAATTCACCTTTGAGAGGAAAAGTAAACGATTGTATTGAAGGCTGGTTCTACACAGATCAGATATTTGAGGTTATCCTTTTCAGAAAAAACCAGAATTTTAGTTCCCAATAACAATATATATATTTTATAATACATAATAGAATATAATAGACATTTATACTAGAGATCTAAAGCAAATAGCTGCAGATAAAATATCGCTCAATCTCAAGTAAGGGTAGTTATACTATTTCATGCAACAAGAGTAGCTGATGTGGAAGTGTGGCAGCTTGATCTGAGTCCAAATAAAAAGGTCTAGACACATATCATTTCAATATTAAAACTCACCCTGTAACAAGAGCAGCCATGCTATCAATCACAAGCAACTTCACATGATTTTGGAGAAGTGAAATCTTAATGTGCTGTAAGCTGGAAATAAATTACATAATTAAAACTCAAAAAAGGAATTAAGTAGCCTCTTGACTTGTTCATATACAGAAGTAAGAAAGACAAAGGGAAGAAAAGCTTCAAGGAATTTCTCAGCAGCGCATGTACTTTTAATTATTCATTAGAAACATGATGCACCTTTCATTTAGCTTAATCCAAAAGATAGACAATTTTGGATTTTTTAATAAATGAACTAAATTAAACATGTGATTGAAAAATGGATAGCATGGTGGAACATTGGAGCATAATTAAAAAAATTGTGGGTTTAACATGATTGATACTGAACTTCAGAAACCACAGGTGGACTAAGGAGATGCTTGGCTATGCTAACTCATGCATTAGGGACAAAAATCAAATTTATCAACAAGATAATATTCATTAGACTCGGGTTATATTCCAATCAGCAGATAGATTTGCATAAATTCTCTACTGATGGAAAATAAGTCAGATTTACCAACAAAATAACATCTATTGGACTCAAGTTATATTTTAGGAAACACCTCTCAGTAAATTCAGACAGTGATGTTGGCCTCAAAACTAGGATCCTCCCGGCCATCTGCAAAATAAATTAAAAATGCCCTTTTGAGATCCTCAATTCTGCTATAAAATTAACAAATGAAAACAATAAAAACCGGATAAACAGTGGGCATGCCTCCTTTGCCATTCCTTCCACATGGAATATTTCTGGGAAACTCTTTGATCCAATTTCTATCATCCTGCAGAAAGAAATGTTCAAATTATGAACAGTTGTCATGTCTTGTTAAAACATAGCAATGAAAATTATGTCACAAACCTGAATTACTAGAAGCAAATACCTTCTTGAACTAAACTTGGATTCGGCATCAATATATATTACACGGCCATCTAAGCCTCCATAACTTGCAGGCAGAGAAGCCAATAATGAGAGTTTAAGGCAAAACTGCAATTCCATCAAATAGACAACAATTCAACCTGTCTCAGGCAGATACTTCCCATAAAAGAATGCACATACTCCAAGGTCATATTTGATTGCAATATGAACTCATTAAATAAAATGCCTGCTTCTCAGTATTAGTCATGCAATAGCTCTTCTCATATGTATATCTTTTCAAAATAGGCACCAAAAAATGTAGTCTTGTATCTTGCAAATCCCACATTCCCTGTTTTCCCAGTGGACCAAACAATGGAGAATTATTGTTATCTTTGATAAAGGGAGTGAAACTTTTTATGAAGCTAGACACACTAAGAAGAAAAGCAAATTGACCAAAAAAAAAAAACAAAAAAACAAAAACAAGAAATGCCCATAGTAGCAAAGCTCATAATCAAACCCAATACCTATATCATTTTCTTCAAATTTTTGTGATATCGATTCTGAAAGTTTCCTTCTTATTTCTCATGTTTGTATGTTAGTTCCAGCAACAAATTGGTAATCCCAACCATCAATATCTTGATAAAAATTGGAACACAACAATTAGGGAAAAATAAAATCTCAAAACCAAAAAACATACTTGGGTTTTGCCAATTCCGGGAGGACCAACCAACTCAGTAAGAACACCAAATGGGATTCCACCCCCTAAAGCCTCGTCCAACCCTTTGAGGCGTGTGGGAAGATGGCCAGCCATATACTCATTCTGAACCCTCTGCTCCATCAGTGACAGGGCCTACAAAACACAACGACTGTAACCCACATTTCCAATTCTGTTTCTGTGAAAATGGAATGATGGGTTTTGCAAGTAGCGATGATTCTTACAGTTTGCGTCGGTGGCGAGACGATTTCGCTGATGTGTGCCACTGCAGATGTTACTCGCGCCATACCCACATCCAATAACTCCATCAATTCGAATTCGGTTAGAGATAATGCTTCCTGAAACCACACGATACCTATGGAAAATATGATTCCAATTTTCTACGAAAGATTAAAGGGTTAGTGGGGAGGTTACCTTGGCAGTAGTGATGTTGCGAGCAGCGAAGATGTTGGCTATTGATGTGGGGAGACCCATCTCACTGATCAACTTGTTCGCCATCGTTCCTTCTTCCTTTGCCCTCCCTTCTCCGGAGCGTTTCTACACTTAAATTCCATTTTTTGAGGGAAAAATGTGGGCATACAGTGCGATTTTTTTTTTTTTTTTTGCAATTAAGAAATTATTTGTTTAGCTTTTCCAAGGTACCAAAAAAAAAATCCATATACCACTGTGAATATTTATGACATGCAGCTGTTATGAGTTGTGGAGGTGTAATTTAAAATTCAATGAAAATAAAGGATAGGAACAGAGAAGAACACATCATTTACCCATTAGTTTTCCCGTTGCATTAAATGTAGGAAAGTAATAATGAAAATAAGGTCGGTTCTTGAAAATAATTTTTTATTATTTAAAAAAAAATTTCAATCCAAAATAAAATTTCAAAAATTTATTCTAAAAAATTATTTTGATTAATAATTGAAAATATGAAAAATGCTTTAAAAACATTGTACCGAAACATAAGTGTGTACTATCTTTATGGAAAATAAGTTGACAAAATTATTTTTTATATTTGAGTTGTGAAGTAAAATTTTATTCCTCCAAATTATTTTTAAGAATTGTTTTTTAATGATACTATTCCTGAAAATATGATTAAAGAGCTTACAAATTTCGAAATTTTGACACCTAAATACAATGTAAGGGATGCCTTATTTTTATAGGCTACACCTTGGAAAGTTTGATAAAAATGAATAAAAGAATGAAAAAGGATTGAAAATAAAAAGTGATGGAAAATATTGTGGAAGTTTAATAATTGTTTCTCTTTTTAAATTACTTATACTTTTATCTTTTGTATTAAATGTTTGATTGATGAACCAAGAAAAACAATTATTGAGTTTTCTCTCTATGAGTTTCAACAGTTGTATTGAATTTGATCTACTTTGAGTGTTATACATAGATGTAGATATAAGTAGAGAGATTTTGGAACAACTTATTCAACTTGCCCCCTCGAGCAATGCTATGCCTTGGCAAAGATGAGTTTGTCATGAAGTAGTCCAAACCGAGTAGTGGTTAAGGGCTTAGTCAATAGATTTGTAAGTTGTTTTTCCAGTTGCATGAAACATGGGATTTGAAGCTAAGGATCCTGCTTCAATGTTGTCACACCATAATATAGGACTACACATAGTTTTGAGTCCAAGTTCAGAAAACAAGCTTTGTAGCCAAACTATTTCAGTAGCATCTTGAGCTAAAGCTCAATATTCACTCTTAGTACTTGATCTTGCTACAACATTTTGCTTTCGAGAACTCCATTGAATCAAATTTCTTCCAAGAAAAATACAATAACCACTAGTAGACCTCTTGTCGTCAGTGTTATTAGCCCAATTTGCATTGGTGAATCCTTTAAGGAACAAAGCTTTTACTAGTTGAAACTTCAAGGCAGATCCAATAATGCCTCTTAGATATCTCAATACTTTTTTACAAGCTTGCCAATGTTGAACTGTAGATGCATGAAGAAATTGATTGAATTTGTTTACAACAAGAGATATATCAAGTTGAGTCATAGTCAAATATTGAAGACTCCCAATGATACTTTGATACAAGAAGGGTTGTTCAAATAATTTGTTGTCATTTGGGTGTAACTTAACCCCAAGTGAAAGGGGTGTTGAACTTGGATTAGCTCTGCCATCTTAGCCTTTTCCAAAATATCCAAAGTATACTTTGTTTGGGTTACGTAAAGACCAAATTGATCTTTGTATGTCCAAGAAAATAATTTATGGAACCTAAAGTCTTTAATGCAAACTTTTCATTTAAATCCTTAATTACCTGTTCAACCAAATCAATATCATCACCAGTTATCAAATTGTCTTCTACATAGACCAACAAGAGTACTAATTTGCTTACAGATTTATGTATGAAAAGACTAGTGTTAGATTTTGAATTTTTCAAAACCCCAATTTAGTAGTGCAGTTTTAAGCTTATCAAACCAAGCCTTTAACGCTTGCTTTAAACCATGTAGAGCTTTGTGTAGCTTGTAAACATTGTGTGGAATATGTTGATCAATAAAACCAATTGGTTGAGCCATGTGCATGATTTCTTGTAGGTCTCCATTTAAAAATACATTGTTGATATCAATCTATTGAATATCCCAACTTTTTGTAACAACAAAAGTACTCACGAATGGTTGATGACTTGATAACAAGACTAAAAGTATCAAAGTAATCAAGCCTTGTTGTTTGCTGAAAACCCTTAGCAACAAGTCGTGTCTTGTATTTTTGAATTGTCTTTCTACCAAACTTTGAAATTGCAGAAAAATACCTTTGGTTTTATATTTTAACTTCATTGGAAACATCCACGCCTAGTGCGTAAAATCATCCACAAGGTGAATGTAATATCGATAGCCTTCTGTAGACAAAATAGTAAAGGTCCCCAAATATCAAAATATACTATTTCTAAAGGAGTAGAAGTTTCATTCAATGAGTTCGAAAAATTTGTTTGACAAGCTTTTCCATATTGACAAGCATCACAAAATTGAAGGTACTCAGTTCTTAGAGATAAAATTAATTCCTAAGTACTTTATTTAACACTTGAGTGCATGAGGATGACTAAGTCTACTATGTCGAGTGTTCACAATCTTAGTACAAGTCTCATTAGATTTGACCATTAGATTTGATCGATGCTAAAGAAACTGAACGAAAATTGGAACAAAAAATTGAGATAGATTTTAAACTTCTTGAGAACACTGGAACATCAAGTTGATAAAACCCTCCTTTAAGTTTGCCCTGCATCAAAATCTTCCTTGTGTTCTGATCCTTAACAAGACAACAATCATCATAGAAGTCAACAACTATATTGTTGTCCTTGGTGAATTTAGATATGCTTAATAAATTTTTTGTAATTAGGCACATATAAGATATCATTGAGATATAATGGTTATGATAAAAAACTAAATGATATAATTGAAGAACCAATGTGAAAAATCTTTAGAGAATTGCCATTTCCAATAAGAAGTTTTTCTTTGCCTTTGTAGCCTATCTTGAGAGTCAACTTATTAAGATCAGTAGTAAGGTGATTTATGGCTCTTATATCCATATACCAATTAGGGTTATTGATAGTAGCTAGCATGACAAAGTAAGCTTGAGCATTGTCTTGTAAATGAGGGCCTTATGATGGAGTAGAATTTTCATATGGTGGTTATTTTTGTGGTCTTGTAAAGCTAATGTTGAACCAATAATGACATTTCGGTTGAATATGACCATCTTTGCCACATAATTGATAGATAGGTTTGTTTTGGCTTCTTTTTCCTCAACCACTACAAAAAGGACTATTGTTAGAAGCCCTAGAGAATTGATAGTTGTTTCTTTTGTGGCCTTGATTGGCAACAAGATTTGCAAATGGACCAATATTGATATTTGAAATAGAGTTGAGTTTTTGAAGTCTCATCTCATGATTTTGGAGGAAGAATTGAGCTTCTTCAAGAGAAACAAAATCTTTTCTTTATTGAAAATTGACAATTTGTCACAACCTACTCAAATGACCCCTTCCTTAAGCTTATATAAGAGAGTAGGAAACTTCATACCCTTCCTTAAGCTTATATGGGAGAGTAGGAAACTTCTTGAACCTCTTGGAGCAATCTACACTTAAACGCTGATGGAAGATTCTAGAGAAGGCTAGAACACCCATACATTTCTGCATAAGGGATGAAAGACATAGGAAATGAGTGGAGTGTTCTAAAATGTTCTAGAGTCATCATATAAATACTTGTATATAAAATTTGTATAGAGTCTTTTAGAGAATTTTAGGATAGTGAGGAACCTTTGTAGGTTCCAAAAAGTTCATCAGGTGCTCATAAATAGGTGATGATCTCATTTGACTAAGGCATCGACCAAATTGAGAGCTAAGTGGGTGGGAAAGGTTGACTTAGCAACATCAAACATCTTGAGTTGTTTAAGTGTCACATGTGAGCTTAGGAAAAGCTAAGTCTAAGACATACAACATCAAATTCATGAATTAAATTGCCAAAAAATGTGCATCAACAATTGATCATCGGTGATAGGACCAATTGTAGATAGAGTATCCACAATCTTTTTCATTTGCAAAAAATAATCAACAATACTCAAGGAGCCTTTTGAAGCTTCTTGCAAATTATTTTGAAGATGTTGCACCTGAGATTTGGAGTTGATGAAGAACAAACAATCAAAAGTACTTCACACTTCAATAGTAGTTTTACATTGAACAATATGACCAAACATTGGCTTCTAAAAAGAAGAAAGAATCCAACTCAGGATGAACTGGTATGTTCTGGTCCAGATTAAAAATTCTGGGTTGATTATTGAAGAATTGTCATCTCTAGTTGAGATGAAACGAGAGGACACACTGTTGTCCCAAGAAAATAACTTTCAAGATCAAAAACTCGAATAGTTGGAAGAACTCGTGAACACTAGAATCCATAGTTGTTTCTTGTGAGTTTCAAAGATAATGAAGGAATGGTAGATGTGAACGTCAGTGAGGGGGCTACCATCAATGTTACTCCACTTATGCTGAAGATGATTGATGAAGAGAGATCGGTAGTCAATGCAACAACTTAAGAGTTGGAGACGATTGATGAAGAGAGACTAGTAGTCAACTTAAGCCATATACGCAAGTCATTCTAGCTCTGATATCATTTTTTATTGATAAACCAAGAAAAATAATTATAGAGAGTTTTCTTTATATGAGTTTCAATAGCTCTATTGACTTCTAATCTACTTGAGTTTTATACATATATGTGGGTGATATAACTAGAGAGAATTTTGGAAGCATAAAAAACTTTCAATAACAAAAAGTTGTTAGTTTTACTAACTAATCACAAAGTTTGTTAAGACTAATTAACAACTTACTTCAACTTCAAAAAAAATGCAGATTTTGAAAATAAAATGAATTTCGAAATAGTTTTTTCATATTTTTTTTATAATAAGATTACATAATAAGGGAATTAAATCCTTTTCTACAATTGTTTTCCTTCTCTATGGTACTTAGGTACTGTTTGGGTTGGAAGTAATTGTTACTTGAACTGAATTTTATATTAGGAAGTATATTTAAAAAATAATCTCTTTAAAGTTAAGGATAATTTCTTTCTTTCTTTTTTTTTTTTTTTTGTAATTTTGAAATTCACAAAAAATTTAGTTCAATAATTTTTTTTTTCTTCATGACATTTGAGGAAAAAACACGAGTCTTTTTTTTAGTATAATTTATAATTCAAAGTTTTACTTGATCAATTTTAATAGAGACTTTTTTTTAATATTTATGCATCCCATGATATTACTTTTTCTTTATTTTATTTTATTTTTTTAAGTGAAATGTGTTAAACCATGCCCAAATAAATGCAAATAATCAAGCTTTGATGTCGGAATGAACTATTAATTTTCTTAAAAACATTACTTTTCAGAATTTGGTTTTAATATGCATATGATGTTCTTTTTAGCAAAATGATATCCCGAAAGTCCACTGATAAGTTCGGGATGATTTTGCATAACTGAGGTTAGGAAATACTAGTACTTCTGTTCAAATTATTTTATGCTGCTGAATTGGGATTTTCCTTTTAAATGAATTCAAATAATGAAAAAAAGTAAGAAATTTTTTTTTTGTAAAAATAATTTTAGAAGTAAGAAAAAAAAGTTTCCTTATAGTGGATTTTCTTTCTTCTCATTTTTTCAGCAGACGATATGGAAAATGATCACCCTCTGTGTGTTTATCCTTTCATTGACTGCAGCTCTTTATTTTTAAATAATAATAACCTCTGCAATGTGTATATTTGGGACGTGGAGTCTTAAAGAAAAGATGAATTCAGGATTTCAACAAATTTTTGTTGGAGTATTTTCACATTTCGAGTATGGACGACTTCAAATGCGTGGAGGACTTGGGTACTGAAACTGCGTGGGACTAATGATGCCATTTCCAAGTGGGTTCTTCTTGCCCCTACCAGAAATGAAGTCCTTGTCAAAGGCTGTCTGTGCTTGTTCTTGGAATTTAACCCAAAACATCCTTTCTCATGGAAATCATGGCGTTTTGGAAGAGTTCATCTAGTGTTGTTCTTTTACATCCGTGCTAGGATGGTGAAAATCTGGTATCTGCTCAAATTATCAGTTATTATTATTTTTTGACTGCATATGACCAAAGCCCCATGCCCTGGATTCTGTGAAGAAACTCTTGATTTTGTTGTTGAATTGGTGGGTCTTGTTTACTTTTAGTGGTGGACCTTTTGGGGGGTGATAACACTGACAACTATTTCAAAGAAAGTGAAGCGATGTGATTATTTGATCTGATTTTTAAATGATTCAGTGGCCCCTTACTTTTTATCGATTATTCCTTTTTTCACCTACAATGCCCATCACTCGTGTCGGCTTTCACAATACATCTGAGCTTTCTTGTTGGTCCTGTAGCAGATATTCACATGTTGGGCTTTAGAAAATTTGAAGGATTGGGACTCTGACATGGCGATTGGCGAAGTATAGCCAGGGGTTTCATAACATGGAAGCCGACTATTTTGAATATCATTGGCTTCATCTCTTCGCCTAGTTCACAACTCTTAAAAATCTCTTCTTCCCTTTTCCCATTTAGTTTGTATTAGAGCTTGACAGCTATGTACCACTATGAGTTCCTTTCCTACGCGCAATGTTCAATTGGAAACGATGTATCTCCCTTAAGCTTTACCTGACTTTCAATTGCTAAATCAAAGACCGTTTCTATTGTTTTGGAAAGCAGACTAAGATTATTGATTGTCACTTGTGGATTGAAGCTTCCTGGAAAAAGCAGGTTTACTGATTCAATTGACTACTTTGAGAGTTTGTGTGATGTGCCATGGTGAAATGCGACAATGCTGTGTGGATGGAACAATGACATTTCTATTTCATTCTCCGCCACAATATGAGATGTAACAAAATATTCTAACACGGCTTCTACACCATCTTTCAATTTAAGAATATGTTTGATAGTGATTTTAAAAAATATTTTTAATTTTTTTAATATTTAAATAATCAAAATTTTCAAGTGTGAAAAAGAATTAAAAACCTTTTCTAAAATCAGTGAGTAGTACGCGGAGGTCCCATTTTGTTGTTGGTCTATATATACCCTGCTCCCCCTTTCCCATCTCTCATCGCCCTCTCAGGAGGAAAAAGCAGATACTCAACCCAGCCTTGTTCGTGACCTTCAATCAGAATTCTCATTTGCAACCCTTCGATTTATCTTCTGCAACTTCTGATTTCTTCTTTGTATCTCTAGCTGGTTTGAACTTCTGCCTTTTCTCTCTTCAAATCACATTTCTCTGGACCTTTAACCCTTCTATAGCATACATTCATCTCCTTATTCCTTTCCTTCTTCTTCCTCTTTCCGGATAGGTGTGAAAAAGAATTAAAAACCTTTTCTAAAATCAGTGAGTAGTACGCGGAGGTCCCATTTTGTTGTTGGTCTATATATACCCTGCTCCCCCTTTCCCATCTCTCATCGCCCTCTCAGGAGGAAAAAGCAGATACTCAACCCAGCCTTGTTCGTGACCTTCAATCAGAATTCTCATTTGCAACCCTTCGATTTATCTTCTGCAACTTCTGATTTCTTCTTTGTATCTCTAGCTGGTTTGAACTTCTGCCTTTTCTCTCTTCAAATCACATTTCTCTGGACCTTTAACCCTTCTATAGCATACATTCATCTCCTTATTCCTTTCCTTCTTCTTCCTCTTTCCGGATAGAAACTGTTTCTTTCTTTCTTTCCATTTTTCTTTTTCCTTTGCTCCAATGGCGACCAATTCCTCCACATCCATGAAGAAAGGCAACACGAATCTCCATCCAAAAAGAGGGCAGATCAAAGTTCAAATTTTTGAGAGCTTCAAAGAGACACTTGTCTCCACAGCTTCAAAGGCAGGAGAAGCACTGGGCATCCGCAGCAGCAAGGGGGGCGACAGCGGTGGAAGCTCTGCCTCCACAAGTCCTCCGCCAAGTGGCTACAACTCCGACTGGAATTCCAGTATCTCTTAATAGAATTCCAATTTGGAAATCATCAAACTATCATCACTGCCTCCTCAATTCACTGAATTGAGCTTTTTCTAACGTCGGAGAAACAAAATCTATGACATTCTGCCATTTTAGACCCAGATCAAAGCTTCTGCTTTACTTCCAAACATATCTGTCTAGGTTTGAATTCCTGCATAACCCATGTTTTAGAGAGTCAGGACAGGAGACCATAGCCCGTCTTTGTTTATGTTTCAAGGGCAGGTCAGTGTCTTTATAGTTTATATTCCATCTGTGTTCTAAAATTTCCAGCTTTATAGTTTATATTTGTGGGCTTTGTATATATCTTCTGTTTCTATCAATGAATATGAAGCTGTTATTGTCAGCAACTCCAGTAAAACGAAATGAATGCTTCTATATTCATTTCATTGGACCCAATCAAATATTCAAATTGATGTTGGATTCTTACTTACAATAATTTTTCTGGGTTATGCCTCCTTTTGGAATTGGGGCATCAATGTCTCAAAATTTGGTGGGCTGTTTTTGGTGGTTGAAATGGTCTCCCTCTCATTAGCCAATCTTCATGTGGACCTCCCATCATCACCAATCAAAAGAACTCTCACTTTGCCAAAATTTCACCCCATGTTGTTTGAATTTGGTCCCATGTTTGGCCAAAATTTTCAACCCAATTTGATCCTCACCCTGCCTGAATTAGGGACACTAGCTACTGACCTGTGATGAAGCATGCTGATTGCCTAGTAAAATTGTGCATGAATCTTATAATATCTTAGTGATTGGGAATGCACCTTAAGACCAAATCAAACTGACTTCGTTTTTTTCCTGCTTTTAGTTATGACCCACAAGAAAGTAAAGCACATTTCAATCATATTAGATAGTGTTTCATATGATGGTGGGGTCTATTATATTAGATAGTACCCTGTCACAAGGATGTAGGGGCTTGAATATAGACAAAGCACACATACGTGTGGCATCTGCTGATTCTAGTGGCAAATTCAAGATATGGTACCCATTATTTCCTCCACAGTTGGGACAAATTGTCGAGCCTGAGGTTGAACTATGCGTCGTTTCTTCTGGTGCCCAAGAACAAGGTAGGCCAGGGCTGTGTGAGAAAAGTGAAAACCATAATGATTATGTTAAAGGAAGAGGAAAATGCTCATGTAACGAAGTGATAGCTACCGAACTTCAATTCCGACCTTATTGAATGTATGTTATGAAAATTTAGGTCATTCAATCAGAACATGAACCAATAGGATTAATGTAAAGACAAATGATAGATGAGTGTATATATATGATATCACCTAATTGATGATATATTTTCGATACATTATCAGAAAAATACAATTCAATGTTGTAATTAGACTTGAAGAAAGCATTCAAAGAGTTGAAAGAAAAATATGATTTGCAACACATCTTTGAACAAAAATAAAAAATGAGAACCTAAATTTATAAAATCAAAACTTAACACATTTATTAAAACATAATTAAAATTTTGTATATTTTTCGATAAGATATTAGCTAAATCACCCCATTACTAACTTTAATATCATAAGTACTACTTTTAATATAAAGAATGCATAAAGTTTGAATTATTCTTAGAGAGTTTTTTTTTTTTTTTTTTTTGTTCCAAATTGCATGAAAGTACAATTCTCTCGTAATTGGACTTGCTCTGTTCAATATGCCTCAGAGGAAAAGGTTGCCTGGCCAACATCAGACCTTATTACTAGTATAAGATAATCTCGATGCCTTTTGTAAACTGTGCGAACGTAGTTGGTTCCGTAAAAGGGCGATCCCCATGATCCACATAGCTATCAATTCAACCAGGGACCAAATCCAATCCCTTAGATTCTGTTGGCAACTTTTGGGACCGTATCATGAGTGTGCTTTTGATCTTCCTAGTTTTGGGCCTTTAGCTAAGCGATGACGTTGCGTGCTATTTGAAACCCAGTGATGCGATTCTGTAATCCTATTTTTATATGATTTTTAGTGGTGAATTTTCAAAGTGCGACTAACCCTCCAATTAATTACTTTCCTTCTACTTTTTGGTTACTGATTTGTCCTTTTCCTCCCGGCACGCCTCACCTTTGTTTGCTGTCCCATGGCACCGAGCTTCTCTTGCTGTTGTTGTTCTGACAGGAAACATTCAACTCTGATGCGTCAATAGAGCAGTAGAGCAGTACGCATGACCAATTACGTGGAAACTAATTCACTTGGATATTCGTAGTTATCTCTTTGGCTAATCGTCAACTCACGAAGTTTTTTTGTATGCTTTATCTTCCCAATGGTTAGGTTCTTTGTATTGGAATTGGACAGCTATCAAGCAATATGAGAAGATCCATTAAGTAATGTTGATGTAATCATGTCAATGAGAAGGTTCTTGCTAGAAGACAGTACCTTACCGTATCCGATTTGGCCGGTGGTACATACCAAGCAGCTTATCCGTGTGTACTCTTCCACTTATGTCTTAACTCAATTGCAATAACGCGACTGCTATGAGTATGAGCACTTGTACGGTTAGTAGAAGTATTGCGTGTATCCCCCACCGTAATTTCATACCTTCCGGGAAAGTTTTGATCAGCTGCGACCCACCTTCAAGAGGGAAACCCCACCAGTCTGTCCTCTATATAAACACCCCTCCTCTCCTCGCTCCTTACATCTTCTCAATTGAAATTCTGCATATTTCCTTGTATTTTTTAGAGATAGAAGTTGGGGGTTCTCCTCTGAATCTCCACCTTCTTCTTCCGTTGCTTTTCAAAAATTAGTATCTTTTCCTTTTTGACATATTCTTATCAGCATAACTATGAATTCTGTCTCTGCAAGTTCTCTCTTCGAATTTCTCTACCCAAAACGTTTTGTATTTTTCTAGCAAGGCCTCATCTCCTTTTTTTTTCTCTGCTTCTTCCTCCCCTTTCCTTACAGAAACCGTTTCTTCCCCTCCTTTCTTTTCCTTTTTTTTCCTCGTCGGAGACAGAAAATCTTCCGTGCTCTGTTTCTAGGTTACCGCACAGATCAAAAAGTCCTACCGATGGCAACTGGTTCCCCCTCACCCTTGAAGAAAAGCAACTCCGGTCTCCCTCCGAAAAGAGGCCAAATCAAAGCTCAAATTTTTGAGAGCTTGAAGAAGGTGGTTCTCTCAGTAGCCTCAAAGTCGGGAGAAACACTGGGAATCCGCCGCAGCAGCGGTGGCCATGGCGATGCCAGTGGAAGCTCTGCCTCTGCAACCCCCCCACCAAGCGGCTACAACTCGGATTGGAATTCCGATATCTCTTAAAAGAAGTCCAATCCGGCAATCATCAGCACATCACCACCACCTTCTCAATCCAACGAACTGAGCTTTTCCCAGATTCTTTATAAAAACCGGGAAAAGTTATGTGAAGAAACATCTATGTTTTCTTCGCCTTGTGCTTTGGATTTATATTTGTCTGCAGTTTCTTACTTGGTTTGCATAATGGATACGTGTGAATTGGGTATTCTCCTGCATAGCCCATGTTTTAGAAGGCTATGACAGGAGGCTATGCCGATCTATGTTTATGTTGTAAGGTCAGTGTCTTAATATTTAGTTTGCGTTCTGCCATTTCCAGCTTTTACTATGTAGAAAAAATCTCCATGTTTTTAGAGCGGAGATGACCTGGTTGGAGGAGGTGGTTTTAGTTGTCTGTATTTACCGTTTCTGGACTCTGTATTTTCCGTTTCTTCTGTCTATTGAATATGATGCTGTTTGTCTAGTGGAAAAAAAATCTATGTTTCAAGAACTTTTACTTTTTTTTTTTCCTAGTTTACTTCTTCCTTGAATTTATTATGACTGAAATGGTGGGCTGCTGTTGGTGATTGAAACGGTCGTTGATTTGGTAATTTGCATGCAAATCGTTCATCATCTTCACCAAAATCCTCCACTTGGCCAAAATTTTCAGGCCGAGTTCTTTGAATTTTTGGCCTCTCCTTGGGAAGGCTTGCCGTTGACCCTGATGAACCATGCTCATTGATTTGATTTAATGGGATTGTACATGAATCTTAGTGCTGTTTTTTCAGATTCGGAATATACCTTTGAAAAATCAGGACGTCTTTGACTTTTGTCCGCACCGGAGCTGTATTTTATTTATGAAATTTATTTTTCAAAAAGATTTTAAATAAAAAATACTTTTTAAAAAATAAATTTTATAAATAAAAAATATCTATAAAGTGTTATACATGAAATTTAAATCAATAATAACTTATTCTAATTATCCTAAATTGTAGAGGATATGAATGAAATTAACCTAAGTACATTTCCACCTTATTGATAGGGTGGGCTGTAAAAATTGATTGTGTACCATCCACCACAAGGCGCCCGTAGAGAATTGAGATTGAGACGTGAAAAGGGGTATATAGCTGTCCATTGTTTCATTGAGATTGAGATATGGAAAAAGTGCAAATGGATGAAAAAGGTCGGCCGGGAACAAGCTTATCCATATCTAATTAAGGACCCTTTCAATGATAGTTGTTGGGGGTATGCGTATGCTGTCCAGAGCATAGAAAAATAAATTCATAAAGCTGATTCTGTATCAAATAACAATAAGGCCCAACACATAGAAATGACGATGCCTTTGTTTTCAAATAAAAAAATAGGTGATTTTTCACTTGGAAGAAGAAAAAAAGAACAAAAAAAAAAAGTTGTATTAGATTATGTGGTATCCTAAAAATAATGTATGCAGATAAAGATACTGATTTCTAGCACTAAGGAGTATAAGTTTACTAGCAAGCTGTAATATGAATGAGAATCCGATAGTCAATTATGTATTCATTGATTCGATACAGAGGTATGTGACCTTTTATTTCACATATGCAATGATTCACTCATTATTATTCATCCCCAAAAGACCTTTTGCATTTATTAGTGACAAGTTGGCATGGAAGAGTTTGACAACCAACGCTTCGCTTGGCTTGGGGACCAAATAATAGCTACAAGTAGAAAAGGTAGAGAGGAAGAGGTACAAAACCGTTCGGTAGTTCCTCATATAAAATTATTGACTTTAGAGGTATAGTAATATGGAAAAGATAAAATTGTTTCAAGCACTGACAGAACCAGAAACGCCCTTTGTTTCAAAGAGAGGATGACAGGTTATTCACATTTCATTTGATGGTCAGAGACGAATTGAAAGCTAAGCAGTGGTAATTCTAAAGATTCCCCAAGGGAAAAATAGAGATGTCTTCTATGTTACCCATAACATGTGGAAGTATTGACTCTAATTTCATAGTCATTTGGTCTCCTTTTCTGGCTTTGATTTTGTGTAACTTTAATTACTAATTTAAATTTGAAAGAATTGATCTCTTTCAAATTTCATATTGAACTTTTGATATATGAGTCCGAGTACTAATCCAAGGAAAGAGGACATTAAAAAAAAAAAAAAGATCAAACAACAATCCCACCAATCTTACCAAGGTAATGAATAATCTTTTTTAGGGGTCCCATTGAAGAAAGAACAAACTCTAAAATAATGAATTTTATGGAATATTAAATCTTTTATACTGAGACTCATCTTTATCACCCTTCTTTGTCTTCCTGAGTCAATGTCAAGACTAAGAGGGGTAGGGAAAAGATTCTAAAGGATCTTGGCATCGAGCGATCTCTACCTAGCTGCCTAGGGTTAAGTTGTCTTTTTTGAACTATATCAACCCACCATTGAATGGTTGTGACGGTTATGTATTTGAAGCCTAACCAAAACAAAAATAAGGAGTCTATTTTAGAAACTTTTTTAGTTTTTAAGATTAAAAAATTGTTTTCAATCAAACTATTTTTTGGACTTTGATTTGATAATTTTTTTTTCCTCCATAAAAATCAATTTTCTAAAGTGGTTATCAAGATAAAGTGTTGTTTGAAAATATATTTTAATGGTTTTTATTTTTTATTTTTAAATGTATTTTAAAAAATAATTAAATACTTAAAAGTAAAATATTATATAAAAAATTATTCTTAAAAAATATAAGAAAACACAATTTAAGAAGATTCTCATTTCAAACAAACTTTTATCCTTGAAAAAAAATATTATAAAAAAGCATAAAAAACTAGTTTTAAATACGTTTCTAAACTTTGTGGGTTCCTCACCGAAAAGTTGAACCAAAAAATTTCAACTCCATAATCATTTCCTTCCCATGGACCATTACCAATTTTTGTCTTTCTCGTTTATTTTTTATAAACTCATTATTTAATGGTTTTTAAAATAATTTAATTCTTTTATTTAATAATACGTTGATATAAATTAATATAAGTAAATAAAATATATTAACAATAAATTCATTTTAATGATATTGATTGATATGAAAGGTATTTAGTTGAATATTAAAAAAAACCAAACACGTCGATTTTCCAAAATGACACCAAAAATGCCTACATCATCCTTCTAGATAACGCCCAGCTCGGGCTGACGTTATGGAGTTAGCAGAAAAGGGAATATCAGAATTAATTTAGGTCGGCCAACACCGAACAAAGGGTTGTGTCCTTCTAGGGCTGCTTCTGTGAAGATTAATAGAGGGGGGACAAACTCCAGAAATGGGCGGTGAGAGTGGTAGGGTTCTCTGCTTGACTTCCCACCTTTCTTCTTTTCACATTCCTTACGTGGCTGTTTCATTCTGGCCATGAAATGATTTGTCTGGCCTTATTAATTTTTGAGACAGTAGCTCTTATGTGATTTGCCCCAACGGAAGGAAACCATTTTTTAATTAAAAGTTTGTGTAATTTATGAGACTTTTATTTATTTAATTTTGTGTTAAGTTTTGGAACCACAAGACAATGGCACTTTTGGACCATAGGGGAATCACTGAGGAAATGGAGTTGCCTTCTCTAATCCACCCACTCAAGAAAAAGGATAAGAAGAAAGAAAAGAAATGTACATGTTAGGTATTGAAATCTGGTTATGGGTGTGGACATGTGCTCCTGAGGAGAGGAAATCTAATTCTTGCAACTGAATCTGTAGTGTGTAGTGTTAGGGGTTGAAAAAAGAAGGAAAGAAAGAAGAGTCACCCCCAGGAAAATGAAGGCCACGACCTCTTCCACCGACCCCAAGTCCAGGCACCAATCTCTTGTGGGACGACGGTCAACTCATTTTGTCTGTTTGGCACCAAGATTGTTTGTTTTCCGTCGATCATTAAAGAGCTCCTGAAAGCGCCCACAGTGGATAAACCCCACAAATGGGCTGTTGGAGTGGGCTCCACACCCCTCCCCATCACAGCCGAAATCATGGCTAGGTCTCGTACTGACTCGTCGAGTCTACTATGGGCCTTCTTCATCTTGTTCACACTCCTTTCCCATCACAGCCAAAATCATGGCTAGGTCTCGTACTGACTCGTCAAGTCTACTATGGGCCTTCTTCATCTTGTTCACACTCCTTTAATGTTGCGGTTGGTTTTCGTATGATGTCAGTGCTTATGGAGGAGTAATATCATTTGAATAATAATCAAGTTAAAAGTATACATTGATCACTCAGATATAATCCTTAATAACCATATCTTTTTATTTACTAATCAAGTTCAAATTAAATCTTATATAAGTTTATATTTGTGAAAATTTTGGCTTTGAACATTTATCATCATACCTAATTTTACAATTAAGATGGATGATTTTTTTTATTTTGTATTTTTTGTTTCTAGAAAAGTAAATAGGGGTTTTCTTTCCTTATGGCATTGATTGGGTAATCAGTCAAAATTGGTTTTTTGGGAAACAATATGGTATAGGAAATGAGGTGTAAATCAAACTAGATTTGTGACCTACTGTTAAGGGTGGTAGATTAGGAAAATAAAATAAAAAATTAGGGCAAGTAAGCATGTTGTGGTGTGCTTGTAATTTGGGGTTTTACCTAGAGAGAAATTGTTCTAATATGTTTTGCCTTGTATCATTGATTGCAATTAGTGGCTGCTACAATTCATGGATGTAGGTTAGTTTTTGATCGAACCACGTAAACCTTTGTGTTTTGATTATCGTTTTTTTGGTATTTTCGTGCATGAGTTCTTCTTTCTTGTGTGGGCAGTATTACATCTGCAAAGAGTTTGTGCATTGAATTCAATAAATTGGTTAATTATTTCTTCTTCATATTCCCACAATTGGTGCGGTGAGCGTGGAATTATTGAAGATGGCTACAACTAAGTTTGAGATGCAACAATTCAATGCCAAGAGAGACTTTGACATTTGGCGACAACGTATGAGAGCAATCTTGGTTCAATAGAAGGTTGCTCAAGCACTATAAGGAGAAAAGAACCTTCCAAGCACCATGATAGAGACAAAGAAGACGGAGATGCACGAAACGGCATATAGCACTATGATCTTGTATCTTAGTGACAGTGTTTAAAGGAAGTGCAACAAGAAGACAACTGTAACAGACTTATGGTTGAAATTGGAGAGTCTTTATATCACAAAATCTCTCACTAACCGGATTCATTTGAAGGTAAAATTGTTTGGGTTCAAGATGCAAGAGGACAAGAATCTTAATGAGAACTTCAATGATGAAGATCATGTAGTCATATTGTTGAACTTGTTACCATTAACCTACAATCAACTTCCTGATACTATTAAGTATGGTAGGGATACATTGTCTCTTGATTATTTGGAACCGGCTATTAGGTCTAAAGAGTTGGAATTGAGGGCAGAGAAAAAGACAAATAGTAGCAATAAGGCTCTTAATGTTTGAGGTAGAATGGAGAAAAGAGACAACAAGAACAAAGGAAAATTAAGATCCAAATCACGAATAAAGTTCAGGTGTTATCATTGCAACAAAGAGGATCACATAAAGAGATAGTGCCCTGATAGGAAGAAGAAGTTAAATGATAAGCAGGAATTTGGAGACGCATTTGTGGTGTTGGATGGTTATGATTCGACAAAAATACTTGATCACTCAGCACAAGATACTCACAAGGAGTGAGTTTTGGACTCTGGGTGCTCGTTTCATATGAGTCCAAATTATGAGTGGTTTCAAACATTCAAGGAGATTGATGGAGGGATTGTCTTCCTTGGCAATAACAAGGCAAGTAAGATATGAGGGATTGGATCTATCAAGGTGCGAATGTTTGATGGTTGTGATAGAGTACTACAAAATGTACGGTATGTTCCAAAGTTTAGAAGAAATTTGATTTCCCTTGGGATGCTTGATTCGATAAATTGTTCTATCAAAATTGAAAATGAGGTGATGAAGGTTGTGAAAGGTGCATTAACTCTAATGAAAGAGGTTCTTTTGAATGGTCTATGTTCTTTGATTGGCTCAACAGAATATGGAATTGCAACATCTATTGTAACAAAATATAAAAAAGACACAACTAACAAGATTGTTTCAGCAAATGGAGAGAATTTCACAATAGAAGGCAAAATTGTCTTGACCAATGGAAGCAATAGAACTGATTTGTGGCATAGAGGCTGGGGCATGTAAGTGAGAAGAGTCTAGATGAGTTGTATAAGAGGAGGCTAATTGGAAAAGAAAAACTCAAGAATTTAGAGTTTTGCAAACATTGTGTGTATGGTAAAAGTCATAGGGTGAAGTTTAACAAATCGATGCATACAACTCAAGGGATTCTAGACTATGTTCATGCGGATCTTTGGGGTGCAGCACGAGTTCAATCCCATGGTGGAGGCAAGCATTTTTTTTTTTTTTTTATCTCTGGTAGATGATTATTCTAAAAAGTTATGGGTCTACATATTAAAGAGTAAGGATGAGACATTTGACAAATTCAAATAATGAAGAATCATGGTTGAAAATCAAACAATGAGAAAATTGAAAATTTTTAAAACTTACAATGGCTTAGAATTTTGTTCTGAATTGTTTGATGGATACTGCAAAAAAAGAAGGGATTAGAAGACACAAAACTGTTAGAGACACTCCTCAACAAAATGGTTTGGTGAAGAGAATGAACAAGACTATCCTAGAAAGAGTCAGGTGTATGTTGTCAACAACAGGTTTACCAAGATTTTTTTGGGCTGAAACTGTGATGACAACAAAACATTTGATCAACAGGTGTCCTTCAACTGCAATTGGCTTGAAAACTCCTCAAGAAGTATGGTATAGGAAACCTACAAATTACTTAAATTTGAAGGTGTTTAGGTGTACAACTTATGCTCATGTAAAACAAAATAAACTACAACCTAAGGCACTAAAGTGTATATTTATTGGCTATCCAAATGGAGTTAAATGGTACAAGTTGTGGTGTCTTGAATCTGGTTAAAAATGACTATAATCAATCATGATGTAGTGTTCAACGAAGAATTTCCTGGTTTGAAGTCTGATGGTGCATTTTGTCAAGACGATTCAATCTGCCAAGACTACAATGTTGGTGTTAAGGTGGAGCTCACACATTTGGAATCTTGGAAAACTATTGGTCCAAGATCATCAACCCAATTTCAAGAGAAGGATTCATTTCAACAACATCGGAAACAAGGGTGTGATGATTATCAATTGGCAAAAGATAGGCAGAGAAGAGTTATAAGACCGCTTAAATATGACTATGAAGACATAGTAGTTTTTGCTCTTACAACTACTAGTGGGTCTTTAAATCAAGAACTAGAAAGTTATCAACAAGCAATGAGTTGTGATGACAAAGAAAAATGGCAGAAGGCCATGGAAAATGAAATTGGATCATTATACAAGAAAAAAACTTGGGTTTTGGTGGAGAGACCAAAAGATAAGAAACTTTTTTATTGTAAGTGGATTTATGATAATAATAATAATAATAATAAGAGGCTACACCAGGAGTAAAGAAAGCACGGTACAAAGCCAGGTTGGTTGCTAGAGGCTTTACACAGAAACAAAGAGTGGATTACATAGAAATATTCTCTCTGGTGGTGAAGCATAGTTCAATCCGGATTTTGCTAACTATGGTGGCACATTTTGACATGGAGCTTGAGCAAATGGATGTCAAAACAAAATTTCTTCATAGTGAGCTTGAGGAGACTATTTACATGAGGTAACTTGAAGGTTTTGAAACTAAAAGCAAAGGAGATCAGGTTTGTCTATTAAAAAAATCATCGTATGGTTTGAAACAGTCCCCTCGACAATGGTATAAGTGTTTTGATGATCTTATGATTTATAGTGGTTTTGAAAGAAGTCAATTTGATAATTGTGTTTACTTCAAGAAGAAATCAGGTACTAGTAATGTCTATTTTCTATTGTATGTTAATGACATGTTGTTGGCAAGTTGTGACAAGGTAGTAATTAAAGATTTGAAGAAACAACTGAAAGGAAAATTTGAAATAACAGATTTGGGGCTTGCTCAAAGAATGCTCGGAATGGAGATATCACGTGATAGAGAAATGAAAACATTAAAGCTTACTCAAAAAGAGTATGTTAATAAGATTTTGGAGAGGTTTGGCATGAGTCAAGTAAAACCTATAACCAAGGAAGAAGTCAAGTACATGAAGGAAATACCATATGCTAGTGTTGTTGGTAGCATCATGTATGCAATGGTATGTAGTAGGCTAGATTTAGCCTATGTCACTAGCATGATAAGTAGATTTATGTCAATCCAGGAAGAGAACATTGAAATGCTGTGAAATGGGTCTTAAGGTATTTGAAGAGATCTACTGATGTTGGAATTCTCTATGGAGGTGGAGCTATTGGAAAATTAGGTGCTACAAGAGTGTATGTAGATTTTGATTATGCAGGAAGTTTTGGACACAAGAAGATCCCTAACAGGATACGTTTTCATATTGTTTGGTGGAATTATAAGCTAGAAGGCTAGTCTTCAATCCAATGTGGCTCTATCCTCGACGGAAATGGAATATGTAGCTGATCGCTCGGATTTTTGTTGTTTATTGGATCAAAACAAAATTTATAACCTAATTCACTATTCTATAGCAATTTGTACTCGATCAAAAAGTGGTTTTAGTACAAACTACTGTAGTATAGTGGTTTTTAGGTATCGTCCACAAGGATGGATTATTCTTGGTAATTAAGGCTTGAATGAGATGAAAAGAAATGATTGTGATCAAATGAAATTGATTTGAAAATGCATGATAAAATTCCAAAATAACAATGTATTCAAATTGAGAGGAAAATGACATGTAAAATAGAAGAAAATTAATAAGATGTGAGATTCTCGGAGTTAGGATTTTCTAGAAAGCAATTTCCATGGTGAAAAGATATTGAGATCTAATTTTCATCAAGTTAAATTGAAAACCTAAATTCTCATCTAAACCGATTTTTGATTTAGCTTTAGGTCTAGATCTAATTTCTCTTCAAATTAGATAATCTAATCCAAGAGATCAATTCAAATCATATATTCAATTCATCTTAAATTATCTTCCAATGATTCACACAATGCAACTATTCAATCTCATCAAATCTAGCATTAAGAATTTGATGAATCTACCTAGATTGCATTGTAGTAATCATCCAAGATAATTTGAAGAGAAAAATCCCCAAATTTCAATTAATCAATCAATTGGATCAAATTACCTTTGCAAATCAAGCTCAATTCTCTAATTCACCATAGATCTTGCCTTTAGATCTTCCTTCCTCCGAGAAAAACGAGATTTAATCACTCATGCTTGGAGATTTGATCTCACAAGACATGTTTGACTACTGAGAAAATGAAGGAAAATAGAGAATTATATAGAGAAAAGAAATTTAAAAAGTTCTACAATTAGAAAATGTATCAAAAGTAAAAGTTCTTCAATGAGTCCATCTCGTTTCTATTTATAGGTCAAGGTAAAAAGGACACTTGGCAACTTTTTAGAGGTCTTCCGGATACTTCTTCATCAAGGAATCTGAAGAAATGCATTTTCGCACAAGCCCCTAGCAATCTCGCATGATGATGCGAAGTGGAAAATCCAATAGCTTCAATTTCGTTTTTCTGGAGCGTTTCGCATGACTGTGCGAAAATTTTGCATGGTCATGCGAAATCACTTTCTCACAATTTCCTTATGTGCTGCAGCCACCTCCTTTCTGTTTCATTTCGCATGACTGTGCCAAAATTTCGCATGGTCATGCGAAATCGAAAATCATGCTATTCCGACTCCTCTTTGCAATTTCTCTTATTTCTTCATTTTTAATCCATCTCCACCACCTTCAATTAAGCTCCAAAGCTTGGTCCAAGTGCATTTCATTGCTTCTTTCATTATACATTTGGATCATCATCAACTTTATTTGTTTTCTTCAATTTGATTCATCTCTTTTGTCACAAATTTATCAAAAACATGCCTTGAAATAACTCCAAAACTTCATAAAACTTGTTAGTAACTCTTGCAAGGGCAACAACATGTTAATTGAGTGTTTTAGGCATAATTACTACTCAAAAGACGTGAAAAAATATGTTCTTTTTGAGTAGTAATCATTCCCCCCAACTAACACATTGCTAGTCCCTTAGCAATGGTATAACAAAAGAAAAGAAAAACAATACCAAACAAAAGAAATCATAAGTCACATAAGCAAATCATTTGAAAAAATATATTTGAAATTTCCATAGCATAAATGATTGATAAACAAGCACACCCTACTATCCATAGGTATCAACAAAATCCCAACTTATTTACTATCTTTAATAGAAAGAATATCATGTAAGTCAAGGTATCAAAAACATATCCATCTTCATTTCCCAAACAATTTTTCCAAACAAGTCTTGAGTGTAATTAAGCTAGCCCCCAAATATAGTACTCAAAACTAATCCTCCCCCCAACCTAGCTCAAATTATCTCAAACAACAAAAATCACTCTCTCATAGATCAAGAACGCACCTATCTTTATTTTATTATTATTATTTTTTTTTCAAATGACTTATTGTAGGAGTGCAATGCTAAAAGTATCTCCAAGTATATGATCCATGTAGCGGGGATTCATCGATGACTCCCAACCATAAGGCATAGGGCACCAAGTTTATAGGACTATTTAACTAGCCACTAACTTCTCGGACTTCACCCCGGACTCCTCAAATCAGGATCCAATACCTTAGCACCTACAATTGAGCTCATACTCCACCTATCCACCCATGTAACAAGCATTGAGGTCGGTGGCTCCCAACCAAAATGGCTTAGGGCACCAGGCTTTAGAGACCTTTGGGCCATATACCCCTCGGACCTTGCTCAGGTTTCAAGGCAAGCATAACTCAACCTTTTTATTCATCAAATCATCAACTTTTTTTTTTTTTTTCAATTGGGCACATTGGCATCTTTTTAAGGTGTCTCAACTCAATTCAAGAGTAATCAATGTTACAAGACAATTAAGTTCAAGTCTTAAGGTCAGACTAGTTTTTCATCTTATATCCGGGGTCTAAAGTGCACAGTATGTGTCAAGACTCAAATAGAAATGACCCTTTGGAAAATGAAGATTTCAAAGTCAAATCAACTTTAATTCACATAACAAATCTTTTAAGATCAAGCAAATAAGCTAGTACTCTAAATCAACTTTTTTCAAGTTAGGTTTGCTCATTCATCAATCACAAATGCTATAGTCATCTCAAAAAAATCTCACCAAATAAGTCACAAATGTGATTTATGGAAAAAAAAAATTATAGAAAAACTAATAAATCTAATAACATATTTTCTTTTCTTCATTTTTAACCCTCCCCCCAACCTAACTTGTACATTGTCCTCAATGTATAATGAAAATATACAAAGAAAGAAAGGGAAGATACCTCAATCTCTCATGAATTTCAGCTTCAATAGCTAAAACAAAACTAAGACCACACATGAGAATTGTCGAATATGAATGACATAAGAGAAGAAAATATGAAAACAAATCTATTAAAAACCAAAAAAAACTATGTTAGAGACACAATGTATGAGTAAAATCAAGGTATAGATGATGACAATGTCCAAAGAAAACATGATTTCAATGATAAGTCAATGATTCTCATGGAGTTTTTGAAAATTTCACACAAGTGTGCAAACTAGACAAGAAGGTGAAGTGTGTTGCAACCACTTTCTTCTTTTGAAATAATTTGGCACAATCATGCAGAAATTTGCATGTACATGCATTGGTCAAGAGAGTTTTATCTTATTATAGCCTTCAGCATAATTTTCGCATAGTCATGCGAAAATTCGCATGCTGATGCGAAATGGTCCAGATGCATGAAATTTCTGCAGTCATCCACATTAGTTTCGCATAGTCATGCAAAAATTTCGCATAGTCATGCAAAAATTTCGCATAGTTATGCAAAATGGTCTAGATGGCTCATTTTACTACAGTCTTTAAGATGGATTTCGCATAGTCATGCAAAATGGTCCAGAGTGTTAAAAATTTTTTGCACTACCCTTATCAGTTTCGCATAGTCATGCGAGAATTTCGCATGATCATGCCAACTGGGACAGAGACTCGTTTTGCACATTTCCAAAGGTATGAAAACTCCCCTGTTTTTGCATGACTCCCCTGTTTTTGCATGACTCCCCTGTTTTGGCATGAAGACTCAAATTGGTGATGGGCCATTAAAACTCCTTTTTCCTTTGTTTCATGCATTCCATCCATCCGGAAAATCCTTCAAAACACAAATCAAAGAATTGAGATGGATTTATTTAATGGAAACTAAAAGAAAAAAAAATGAAAATTCAAAGGAAAGTAGAGAAATGAGAAACCATTGGGTTGCTAGCCATTGACATGACTAAGCCCATTATTCTGTGCATACTCAATTTGGATATGGCTTGCAAACAATGAATAGACCAACTCCTTGGTACTTAAGCTTTCTTGGAAAGATATGGCTTGAAATAGCCTTCTTTGAACTTGTTCTTTTGAATAAGTTGGTCATGCCATTCCTTGATCTTCTTTTTCATGGTCTTTGGATTATTGTGCACACCATGCTTCATGGTTTTCACTTTCTTGAAGCTGAAAGACCATTTCATTAACTTCAAAGGTTGAATTTCTTCATTGATCCTCCAAACTTCAATCCGTTCATTGGAAATTACTTCACCGAGTTTTGAAAAATTATCTTCAACTTTTTCTTTCTCTAGCTCTTCCATAGGCAATTCAATCAAATAAGCCTCCTTAAGTTCCTCATCCTCTTTGGTACCATGCTTCTTACATGAATGAAAAATGTTCAGCTCAATTGTCATGTTACCAAAGGTAAGTTGCATCACCCCACTTCGACAATTAATCAATGCATTTGCTGTGGCGAAGAAAAGTCGGCCAAGTATAATAGGAACATGGTTGAGTCCACTAGTTCTTTTTTCCGTATCAAGCACCACAAAATCAACCGGATAATAGAAGTTATCGATTTGAATCAACACATCTTCGATGATTCCTCTTGGAAACTTAACCGATCTATCCGCCAATGAAAGTGTGATGGAAGTAGACTTTAGTTCTCCAAGCCCCAATTGCTTATATACCAAGTAAGGAAGAAGATTCACACTTGCCCCCAAGTCTAAAAGTGCTCTTTTTACAAAAGTGTTGCCAATATTCACCGAGATAGTTGGACACCCCGGATCTTTGTACTTGATTGGAGTCTTGCATTGGATGATTGCACTAACTTGTTCAGTCAAGAAAGCTTTCTTTTTCAAATGCACCCCTCTCTTTATGGTACACAAATCCTTAAGAAACTTGGCATAGGCTGGAACTTGTCTTATCATGTTAAGGAGTGGTATATTGACTTTGACTTGCTTGAGAACTTCAAAAATTTCTGGAGCATTATTTACCATTTTCTTGGATTGAAGAGCTTTGGGAAAAGGTGGAGCTAAGAGCATATCTTTCTTCTTAATCTCTTCTTTAACAATCTCATCTTCCTTTGATCTATCATCCTCATTCACCTCTTTCCATTTTTCTTGTTCTTTCACATTTTCCTTTTGTTCCTCTCCTTTATTCTCTTTTGGTTTTGGCATAGGTTGATCAACTTGCTTACCACCTCTTAAGGTAATGACTGCTTTGACTTCATCCTTCTCAATAGAACTTTCACTTGTCTTTCCAATTTCATGGGCTCCACTTGGACTTTGTTGGGATTGTGAAGAGAATTTTCCTTTTTCTTGCACCGTATGCATACTTGTGAGTTTAGAAATAGCAAGCTACATATTATCGATCTTTTATGTGAGATTGGTTTGCAAGCTATCAAAATTTTTTATTGAAAGATGTCTCCACATGATCTATCCTTTGGTTTACTTGAATATTGATATTCTTTTGATCACCAATAAAATCACCCAAAATTTTACTCAAGTTTACAATAGCTTGCTCAACCAAAGAAACTTGTTGTGGAGAGTCTTCCATGAATTGTTGGCTTTGTGAGTATTGGCTTGAAGAAAATTGCTCTTGTCCACAATTCCATGACATGTTTGGATGATTATCAATAAGTCTTTCCCCCATGGCTAGTATTGTAGGACAATCATTCACTTCATGTTCTATAGATTGACAATTAGAACATTGCTCCATGTAAATTGGATTATCATATATTGCATTCACCTCATAAAATCCCTTAGCTTCAAGGTCCTCTAGCCTTTTTGTCAAAGCTATCATTTTAGCTTGTAGATCAACATCTTCATTCAACATATACATTCCTCCTTTTGAATTGCTTCGAGACTTGGACTTGTGTAAATCCCTTTCATGTGGCTCATCCCATGACCTTGATATTTCAGCCACATAATTCAAAAATTCAAAAGCTTCATCGGGACTTTTGCTCATAAAGTCACCTCCACACATGGTTTCTAGCAATTGCTTCATAGTTGGCGACATGCCCTTATAGAAGTAACTCACCAACATCCATGTGTCAAAACCATGATGAGGACAAGCATTGACTACTTCCATATATCTTTCCCAACAAGCATAAAATTTTTCATTGTCCAATGCCACAAAGTTGGTAATTTGCCTTTTCAAGCCACTTGTGTGATATATGGGAAAAAATTTCTTCAAGAAGGTTGTTTGTAGTTCCAACCATGACCTTATGCTTTGGGGCCTCAATGAGTTGAACCACAACTTAGCCTTATCCTTCAATGTGAATGGAAAAAGCTTCAATCTCATAAGCTCAATGGATGTGTTTCCCTCATGAAATGTATGACAAACCTCTTCAAAATCCTTGATGTGAGTATAAGGATTCTCATTCTCTATTCCATGAAATTGAGGTAGAAGTGGTACCAAGTGAGTTTTTATCACAATAGGCTCATGAGGAAGAACTATACATGATCCCATGCCTATACTTTGAGGATACATATATTCTCTCATTGATCTAGACATGTGAGAATTGCCATTGTTTGGTCATTGTTGAGTTTGTTGATTTTCCCCTTGATTTTCCATTTCCTCAACAATTGGATCACAAACCAAAGATGATTAGCAATGTAAGTTCTTTTCAATCTCTCCCTTGAATTTTATTCTCAATGTAGCATGCAATGGAGAGCCTACAAAACAAGCTAAGAAAAACCAAAACAAAACAAAAAGAACAAAAGATAAAAATAAAAGATAAAAATGGAATAAAAAAAATGGAGAATCGGTAAAGAGAACTTCACCAATCTTGTGATGTGGATCACAAAGGCTAATCCTCACCAAAGAAAATGCCTCAATCACCTTGGCACCATCCCCGGCAACGGCGCCATTTTTGATCGCTCGGATTTTGTCGTTTATTGGATCAAAACAAAATTTATAACCTAATTCACTATTCTATAGCAATTTGTACTCGATCAAAAAGTGGTTTTAGTACAAACTATTGTAGTATAGTGGTTTTTAGGTATCGTCTACAAGGATGGATTATTCTTGGTAATTAAGGCTTGAATGAGATGATAAGAAATGATTGTGATCAAATGAAATTGATTTGAAAATGCATGATAAAATTCCAAAATAACAATGTATTCAAATTAAGAGGAAAATGAAGTGTAAAATAGAAGAAAATTAATAAGATGTGAGATTCTAGAAGTTAGGATTTTCTAGAAAGCAATTTTCATGGTGAATAGATATTGAGATCTAATTTTCATCAAGTTAGATTGAAAACCTAAATTTTCATCTAAACCGATTTTTGATTTAGCTTTAGGTCTAGATCTAATTTCTCTTCAAATTAGATAATCTAATCCAAGAGATCAATTCAAATCATATATTCAATTCATCTTAAATTATCTTCCAATGATTCACACAATGCAACTATTCAATCTCATCAAATCTAGCATTAAGAATTTGATGAATCTACCTAGATTGCATTGTAGTAATCATCCAAGATAATTTGAAGAGAAAAATCCTCAAATTTCAATTAATCAATCAATTGGATCAAATTACCTTTGCAAATCAAGCTCAATTATCTAATTCACCATAAATCTTGCCTTTAGATCTTCCTTCCTCCGAGAAAAACGAGATTTAGCCACTCATGCTTGGAGATTTGATCTCACAAGACATGTTTGGCTACCGAGAAAATGAGAGAAAATGAAGAAAAATAGAGAATTATATAGAGAAAAGAAATCTAAAAAGTTCTACAATTAGAAAATGTATCAAAAGTAAAAGTTCTTCAATGAGTCCATCTCGTTTCTATTTATAGGCCAAGGTAAAAAGGACACTTGGCAACTTTTTAGAGGTTTTCCGGATGCTTCTTCATCAAGGAATCTGGAGAAATGCATTTTCGCACAAGCCCCTAGCAATCTCGCATGATGATGCGAAGTGGAAAATCCAACAGCTTCAATTTCGTTCTTCTGGAGCGTTTCGCATGACTGTGTGAAAATTTTGCATGGTCATGCGAAATCACTTTCTCACAATTTCCTTATGTGCTGCAGCCACCTCATTTCTGTTTCATTTCGCATGACTGTGCCAAAATTTCGCATGATCATGCGAAATCGAAAATCATGCTATTCCGACTCCTCTTTGCAATTTCTCTCATTTCTTCATTTTTAATCCATCTCAACCACCTTCAATTAAGCTCCAAAGCTTGGTCCAAGTGCATTTCATTGCTTCTTTCATTATGCATTTGGATCATCATCAACTTTATTTGTTTTCTTCAATTTGATTAATCTCTTTTGTCACAAATTTATCAAAAACATACCTTGAAATGACTCCAAAACTTCATAAAACTTGTTAGTAACTCTTGTAAGGGCAACAACATGTTAATTGAGTGTTTTAGGCATAATTACTACTCAAAAGATGTGAAACTCATGAGAATTATTATCTAAAATATGCTCTTTTTGAGTAATAATCAGTAACTTTTACAGAAGTTGTGAAAAAAGGTTTGTGGGTTAGAAGAATGATTGGTGAGATAGGGTCGGCACAAAAGACGTTGACGGTTCATTGTGATGATCAGAATGCAATTTACTTGATAAGGAATACTATGTTTCATGAAATAATGAAGCATATAGATGCCAAGTTACGTTTCCTAAGAGATGTGGTGTCAAAAGGTGACGTTGTGGCTAAGAAGATTCATACGGATGACAACCCAGTTGATATGTTGATGAAGGCATTGACAACTATCGAGTTCAAGCATTACTTGAGCTTGATAAATTTTCTAAGCAATTAAGAGAAGATTGAGTAGCAACAATTGGATGATAAATTCAAAGCCAGACGGAGATTTGTGAAAAATTTAGCTTCCAAACATTTATCATCATACCGGATTTTACAATCAAGATGGATGATTTTTTCATTTCTTATTTTTTGTTTCCAGAAAAGTAAATATGAGATTTATTTCCTTATGATATTTGATTACTACTCAAAAACCACACATTTTAGATACTAACTTTCATGAGTTTCACACCTTTTGAGTAGTAATTATGTCTAATATGCCCAAATAATACATTGCTACCCTTGCAAGAGATACTAATGGTTCTTTGTTGAGTTTTGGAGATATTTTAAGGTGATTTTTGAAACATGGAGTGACAAATGGAAAATGGAATGGAGGAGGGTGCATAATGTGGATGAAGAGGAAGAGGAAATGCACTTGGACCAAACTTTGGAGCTTAATTGAAGGTGGTGGAGATGGATTAAAAATGAAGAAATGAGAGAAATTGCAAAGAGGAGTCGGAATAGCATGATTTTCGATTTCGCATAGTCATGCGAAATGAAACAGGAAGGATGTTGGCTGCAGCACATAAAGAAATTGTGAAAAAGTGATTTCCCATGACCATGCCAAATTTTCGCACAGTCATGCGAAACGCTCCAGAAGAACGAAATTGAAGCTGATGGATTTTCCACTTCGCATCATCATGCGAGATTGCTAGGGGCTTGTGCGAAAATGGATTTTCTCCAGATTCCTTGATGAAGAAGCATCCGGAAGACCTCTAAAAAGTTGTCAAGTGTCCTTTTTACCTTGGCCTATAAATAGAAACGAGATGGACTCATTTAAGAACCTTATTTTTGATACATTTTCTAATTGTAGAACTTTTCATACTTCTTCTCTTTATATAATTCTCTATTTTCCTTCATTTTCTCTCATTTCCTCGGTAGCCAAACATGTCTTGTGAGATCAAATCTCCAAGCATGAGTGGCTAAATCTCGTTTTTCTCGGAGGAAGGAAGATCTAAAGGCAAGATCTATGGTGAATGAGAGAATTGAGCTTGAATTGCAAAGGTAATTTGATCCAATTGATTGATTAATTGAAATTTGGGGATTTTTCTCTTCAAATTATCTTGGATGATTACTACAATGCAAGCTAGGTAGATTCATCAAATTCTTAATGCTAGATTTGATGAGATTGAATAGTTGCATTGTGTGAATCATCGGAAGATAATTTAAGATGAATTGAATATATGATTTAAATTGATCTCTTGGATTAGATTACCTAATTTGAAGAGAAATTAGATCTAGACCTAAAGCTAAATCAAAAATCAGTTTAGATGAAAATTTAGGTTTTCAATCTAACTTGATGAAAATTAGATCTCAACATCTATTCACCATGGAAATTGCTTTCTAGAAAATCCTAACTCCGAGAATCTCACATCTTATTAATTTTCTTCTCTTTTACACTTCATTTTCCTCTCAATTGGAATACATTGTTATTTTGGAATTTTATCATGCAATTTCAAGTCAATTTCACTTGATCACAATCATTTCTTATCATCTCATTCAAGCCTTAATTACCGAGAATAATCCATCCTTGTGGACGATACCTAAATACCACTATACTACAGTAGTTTGTACTAAAACCACTTTTTGATCGGGTACAAATTGCTATAGAATAGTGAATTAGGTTATAAATTTTGTTTTGATCCATTAAACGACAAAATCCGAGCGATCAGTATTGATTGGGTAACCAATCAAAATTGGTTTTTTGGGAAACAATATGGAATAGGAAAAGAGATGTAAATCGAACTAGATTTGTGGCCTGTTGTTAAGGGTGGCAGAATAGGAAGATAAAATAAAAAATCAGGGCAAGTAAGCACCTTGTGATGTGCTTGTAATTTGGTGGTTTACCTAGAGGGAAATTGTTTTGGTATGTTTTGCTTTGTATCATTGACTGCAAATAGTGAAAATTGCTGCTATAATTCATGGATGTAGGTTAGTTTTTTATCAAACCATGTAAACCTTTGTGTTTTGATTATCGTTTCTTTGGTGTTTATGTGTGTGAGTTCTTCTTTGTTGTGTGGGTAGTATTACAATTGCAAGGACTTTGTGCATTAAATTCAATAAATTGGTTGATTATTTCTTCTTCATATTCCCACAATATATATTATTATCTTTCATACTAAATTTATGACTCAATCAATCCATTTATTCAATAACAAAATTTGTAATGATTCACATATAGATTAATTGGTTTAAAGTTATAATTAGATTAATCAATAACATTATCAAATAAATTAATTCAATATTTGTATTATTTAAGTTGACCTAAAATCAATCTATTTATTAAATTATGTAGGTTGGCATGAAATTGATCTCATATCATTATACTCAACTTGAGCCCTTGAACAATGTGTTAGGTTTGAGTTATATCGTAAGATATTTTATCACCCCCTAGAAATATTAAGAATAACCACCGATCCAACTCCTTATCTTGATCGTTAAATGTATATGGTGAAACTTGAACAATTGAATGCGGGTATAAATAAATAAGACTAATCGTATAAGGTTACAAAAGAATGGAACTTAAGGGCAAAGTCATAGGATTGAAGGTATACACACAACACCTTATGATTGGTGATGTTTTTTCATTAACCCTACCCTTGATCTTTGGATGTAGGCACAAACAAATAGATATAAACACAACCCCATATGATTAAAAGTACATTTTTGACAACTATCGAAAGAATACCTAAAAAAAATTGAATGTAAGTACAAAGTCATAGGACCAAGATATAAACAGAACTCCATATGATTAATAGTACATTTTTGACAACCATCGAAAGAATACCTAAAAAGTTGAACTTGACTATAAAGTCATAAGACCCAAGGTATAAACATAGGCAACTACCAAAAAAGTACCTAACTACTTCTCCATTATCTTGATATCAAGTACTTAATTGAAAACCCTTTATTTATATATATATAAATTAAAGATTTTGAAGTCAATTTAGAATCTAATGTCATCATCTTTCTTTTATATTATTTTTTATTAATATTACTCTTTCATCAACATCTTAGACTCTAAAACCATGTAAAGGGAGGTGAATAGGTAGCCCATTAAAAATTGTTCAAAATTTTAATTTTAATTTTCTAAGTTCTTTGATTAAGATATAATTAATTAATAAAAGTAAAGAATAATCAATCGTACAAAGGGACATGTGATTTACATGGAAAAACAACTCACAAAGACTCTTAGAGATTTTATGAATTAAAAATCACAAGTTCATTAACTACAAAGTTACAATTCATTAACTATAACCAAATAAGAACATAGATTTATTTGATAGTTGCTACTTCCTGAGAGTTATATGATCAGTTGTTGAAAATTACTTTATTTGGTGTTTAATATCGAACTTAAAAAATAATATATAGGATATGAAGAAGAAAACATACTTTGATACATAGTCCTAACCTCAGTTTGGTTTGAAGTTCTTCACATAAATGCCTTAAACTTCGATTTTGATTTTTACTCTTCTACTCTTTCTTTTGTGTACTCCTTGGTAATAGATATAAAAGGTGCTTTTGATATTGCGAGGAAAGAGAGACCAAAAACTCTTTTATTTATAGGTGCTTTATGGTTCTTCTCATCAATGAACCCTTAATTGCATACTTTGAAATTTTCTTTAATGAATAATAATAATAATAATAAATTATTATTATTATTATTATTATTATTGGAATATGAATTTAATTGTTTCCAAAAAAAAATGTATACCTTGAAAAAATAAACAACACATGGAAATCAATATAATTTAAAGTAATGATATAAAGTAATATGACTCAAGGTACAAATAAATAATGATATAAAATAATATGATTCAAGGTACAAATAAATGAAACTAACAATATAAAGTAATGAGACCAATTGATGACGTCTTAATTTTTGCTTTTGTGAGTGAAATTACAAATTTATCAAATGGAATGACTATTTTTAGAAGTGCTATTTTAATTTTTGGGAATGTTTCATTGATTTTGTGAACAATTTTACTATTTTTTGGAGGATAATTAAATTTTGGGAATGGAACCTACAACTATCTTCCACAATTCTTGGATTAGTTCATGTCTTGATTCTCATGGAACAAATTTCAATTTTCCTATAATATAAATAAATAAATATTTTTTTTTTTCAAATTGCAGCATATGATCTTCTACATGTAATAAATATTTTTTTTTCTACTTTTTTATTTAATATAATATTTTGTTTCAATAATTTATTTTGAGTTATTTCAGTTAGGTAAAAAATTTCTTACCTTTTTTTTTATCTATTCATCAAAATAAATAAATTTGTATATAAATTATTTTTTAAAAATCATTTCTATCTTGAAAAATTATTTTTTTTATAAATATATTTTATTTGTTTCAAAAAATTATTTATATTTCTAACATCAAGTTAAATGGAGGAAAACAATCCATTTAAAAAAAAAAAAAAACAGCTTTTTTATTTTATTGTTTTATAAAATTTTTTTTATCAACTTAACCAAACATGCATTTTTTTAAATTAGAAAAACTTTGTTTCATAATTTAGTTTCTAAACATAATTTTTTTTTCTAAAAACATCAAAATTATTTTTTAAAAAAATTCTAAAAAATTATTTTTAAAAACAATTCAAAAATATCTTACTTGTTTGCTCACTTTTCTCTAAAACAATTTTCTCTTTTGAGAAAAAAAAAACAAGAAAATGTGTTCTTTAAAACAAAAAAAAAAAAGTATTTTTTATTTAATCATTTTCAATTATTTTTACTTGTTTTGTAAGGATTATTTTAAAAAATACAAAAATACAAAAAATAATTGAAAATAAATAATTACATATAAAATTTATTTTAAAAAATATTTGAAAACACAAAAAATAAGTTTAAAATATTTTAAATTCTCAAATATAATTTTGTTTTAAAAAAATATCATAAACTGTTTTTGAAAAATATCTTTAAATGGGAGAACGGTAAATAAAAAATGTTCCCAAACAGTGCTTATTCTTTCCTTTTCTTTCTTAAACACTTTATTAAATAAATTAAGAAACCACCCACCATCTTCCTTAAAATGTGTTTGAAAATAATTCTGAAAAGCATTTATAATATTTTTAATCATTAAATTCTTTTACCTTTTAAATATTAAAAATACTCCCTGAACTCATTTCCGAACCTTATCATCACCATGCCTACCAACCGGTCACTCCAAGCTTTTCTTAATTTTCAACTTCCCAAGTGTTGCTCTGCCATTGGCGGTAACTTGGCCAACCCTAATTTCACCAATCCCTTGTGGAACCTTGCACATCAAGTAAGCTACAGGTTAGGGGCTATATGTAAATAAGCCATCTCAAAACTATCCCTATCTCCTTCACACCTCAATCCCTGTTTCTACTCTGTCCATTCAGCAATGGAAATTGCAGTCTCCACTAGTCCCAATTACAATCCAGAAAGACACCTCCCCCCTCCAACGAGAGGGCGGATCATAAAACAGATACTCCGAGAGGTTCTCCAATTTGTTGCCGCCATCCCGCCTTCACGGGATCAGATGGGAGCAGATCAAGGAGATAGTGGTGGTTGTCGCGGTAGCTCCACCTCTTCAACTCTTCTTGAACCCTCTACCAAGTACTAGATACACTTTGAGATGGGAGGTAATGATTCGTTGAACTTAGATTTCTTCTTACGGTTGTGATGGCTGTTGTCTAATTATGATATGCTTGGATCCCTAGAAAATTTTTCATTTGATTCAAAATTTTCTTTTCCTTCAGTTGACGGAAAGGGAGAAAGGGAGATAGGGAGACAGGGAGAAAGGGAGAAAGACGATCGGCTGGTAAACTTCTGAGAAGTTTGTATTTCCATTTATGCAGAAAAAGTTGTAGTATTTTTGCTTTTGCATGCTTCGTTTAGAGACTGGAATGGATCAGTGGGTATGAGATTGAATGGATCTTGATTTCTTGATTTCTTTTCAAGTGGAAATGTTGATCGATATGAAGATCATATCACATACGCCTGTGTCCCTCTTGTAATTGTGTGTCTGAAAGTCCTCTTGTCTGTCATGACAAGCCCATCAATGGTCTCTTGCTGTATAATCCTGCACTTTGAATACCATTACATTGATTTCAACCAAAAAAAACCCAGATTCTTTTCAATTTTCTCCATTATGACTTCCAGACCTGAGAATTTCCTCAGGCAGGAAGGTGTGGTCCTCCACAGGTACTACCTTGAAAATGCAATTTCAAAGTGAAGTGACTCGGTTCAACGCAGCCTTTGAATTGCCCCCACCTTGGTGGGGACGTGGGCAAATTCACTGAGAATTATCTTTTCAAATTTTATTTTATTTTATTTTTCTCCAGGCCAGCTGGAAATATCTACGGTTGGATTTCATTTTATTTTTTTTAAAGAGAAAATCAATTTAGAAGTTATAAATAGGAAGACCATGGAATCTTTCTCCGCCGTAGAAAAACGAGGGAAAAGTCTACAGCTGTATCTGCCGTACAACTGCCCACTTCCTCATGCATTTTAGCACGTGCGAGGACTCAACCCTCTAGAATGATCTATATTCCATCTACATTAATTTAGGTGATATTTGTTAAAACTAAAAATTAAATACTGAATGTATAAATTAGTATTAATCATTATTTATTTTGAACAAGGTATAAATAAATCATTGGATCTTAGGGTTATTCATTGGGCATTAATCATTTTGGTTATTTAGCTATTATGAAAGTTCGTATGTGGAGGGTTTCAATTATAAGTCCTTCCTTGATGAGGAATGCTTGAGAAATTTGCTTGGATGGATGTGTAAGACCATTTTTAATTAGGAATGTCTCATCAATATAATGATGATACTAAAAAACTTATATTTAATACATTATGATAGGAGAGGGTGACCCATTAAAATAACATGACAAGTGGAGGTTTTAGATTAAGATTACCGCGTTCATCAACCTTTTGTTTTATCCTAACATGATTGCGATGTCAACCAATTACATACTTGCTAATGAGCTATTTGAAAGAGAGAAGCTATGAGAGCGTGACCATTAAAATGACATGGCAAGGAGGCCTTAGATTACCGCGTTTAGCCTTTTGTTTTATCCTAGCATTGATTATAATGTCCATCAATTACATACTTGTTAATGAAACTCTTTGAAAACATATGAAGAAAAATACTAGGAGAAGATGACTGTTGTTGTAGTATGTGACTTATATTGAATGAAAAACATATGAAGAAAAATGGACAAATATCAACGATATTTGTCATGGTCAATGTTTGTCATAGACAAACATTGATTATAATTCAATGTTTATTTTCTCATAATACGATTTAGGGGTATTTTTAAAATTTCATTATTTGAATATTAATATAAATACTTTTTTATATAACGTGAAAGTTTTCTTTTCAAGTCCTAGACTTTGGCCATGTAAGAAAGTAAAAAAGTGACCTATTAAAATGACATGTGAAGTGGGGGCTTGGATTGCTCCTTTTTGCTTTGTAAGAAAATAAAAAAGTGACCTATTAAAATGACATGACAAGTGGGGGCCTTAGATTGCTCCTTTTTGTTTTATCCTAATTACGATGTCAGCCAATTACATACTTATTAATGAACTCTTTAGGGAAAGCTAGAAATATTTATTTCAAATTGAGGCTATATTTGTCCCTTTCACAAAGTAGGGTTGTTCCTCTCACCATCAGGTGCATCACCCAATGCCCAAATCCCATGTATGGTGGTTTTCACCGTCAAAAAAGGACTCAAAAGCTGTCAATTTTTATGAATATTTGGGACTAAATTTTGAATTTATGGTCCCACGCGGCTTCAACTGCGGATAGGTCTATTCATGCAAACAAAAAGACTGGTACTTTTGATAATGATGGCTTTGATATGATTTCTGATTTATGGTTTGTTTTGCTTTGAGAATGGTGGGTGGTGGGAAATTGTTTTTTTAGCCGAACGAAAATGATTTTTCAGGCCTCTTAAATGCCTTTTTCATAATTTATTGGAATGCTTTTATCTTTTGTGAGGGAGAAATACGCACTCGATAGATTACAACATTAGCTTTCATCTAAAAATGGTTAAATCAAACTTATAAAATTATTAAAGTATTTATTACAATTTAGAAGTTTAAAAAAATGTTTTTTAAATAAAAATTAGTATTTGAAAATATTTAGAAAACTCTTTTAAAAATTTTAAAAATTATTTAGAATGTTAGAAAATAATTTATAGTGAATTTTGGAGAAATACTCCGTAAATGACTTTTTTTTAGTGAATCAAAATCGATTTATAAAAGTTGAGAGTTTTTTTTTAATACTTTTTTAAATTAGTGAGTCAAAAATTAATTTTTCTTTTTCTTAAAAACACTTTAAAAAATTATTTTTATTAAAAATATTCCGAATAAATATGATGTTCTATAAAAATTATATCAAAAGTATATTTGGAATAACCTTTTTAACTTTTAGGTTAAGTGGTTTAAAAAAGATAAAGTAAAAATAATTATTATTGCTAAAGGATTAAATTTTTTATTTAATAATTATATTTTAAGAGTACTTTTATTAAAGATTTTTAAAAAATTAGTTAAATATGGATTTGCTTCCTACGTTTTTTTTTTTTTAAATGTGAATATTTTTTAGCCAAGTGTGAGGCCAACCTAAACAAGACTTACAAAAATAGATATTTGAAATTTAAATTTATTATTAATAAATCATTATTAATAAAATTATAATTTTTTGTTTATCATGATTGCATAGTTCAAATGGATTTAATAAGAAAACTAAAAAAAAATACAACACTTTTTCACTTTTTCTTAATTATATTTTAAATTCATTATTCTTTCAATTTAAAATCTAACAATGATTAAGTTTACATATAACTAACTCACTTCTTAAATATATTTCAATGTGCTTTTAAGGTTAAAAAAAAAAATTAAGTATTAAAATTTTTATTATTGAATTACAATGGTTGAAAGTATTTCCAAAAATTTAAATTTTGAATTTGATTGTTTTAGTAAAGAAAAAAAGTTTAAAAATTAAGTAGCGAAGGATTTAATTTTGAATTATAATGGCTAAAACTATCTTTTAAAATTTAAAATTTTCATTTAATTTTTTTGACAAAGGGAAAAAAGGTTTCAAAACCATCCATTGTTCTTGCCATATTCAATCACTATTTGCTCAAGAACTACAAATACGATGTGATAAATCCAAATGTTATAATGTTGTATATAATTTATTTAAAATAACTTATTTAAATATTTTAGTATGTTAATATAATGTTTGGTAAAAATTAATATTTATTATTTAATGACTTAAATTGATTTTAAATTAAATTATATTTAAGTTGTTAACTTAAAAATTATTACTTTATTATCACTTTAAGTATCAAGGTTATTTGATAAAAATAACTTAAAATTTATTCTAAATCATCAAATTGACATATTCATAATTATAAATTATAATTATGGTAAGGGAAGTCAAATAACAATGAAGATCGTGGAATAGCGAAAAATATCATGAAGATAACTAGGGCAAATTGTGATAAAAAAGTAAAATGAAGATGTAGATTTAAGAATAATTTAATTATTTTTACTTATTACCTAAAGTTATTTTTTACTTTAAGTCATGTCATTAAGCTATTTTATTAGATATGCTTAATTTTACTTAATGACTTAAATTAAGTTATTAAGTTGGTTTACCAAATATTTACTTACCTTATCATAAAAGGTCCAATACATAAATTTCATGAATTTATTTATTCAATTTTAGTAAAACAATTTTAATTTTATATCTACGTATTATAAAAGATGCAAAATAAAGTCGATAATTAAACTAAAGTCTACAAAATATGCAAAATTCAATTCAAAAGGCAACAAAATTAGACCCAAAGAGGCCATCTTTACCACTTTAGGGGTTGGGGGTAAATGGGGAAGGAGGTAGGGATGGTTAGGGGTATGCATGCAACCAAGTCAAAGTAGTTTATAATTGACTCTTAAAGGCATTGTTATCATTTGGTTGATATAGGTCCATGGCCTATTTTTGGTTCACTCGAAACTTTAGCAACCATCATAAGAGGTGTGATATACATGCACCCATTTCAAGGGGGTGCAACACTTCTCAGTTTGGGCCTCAAATTTACCTGATATGCCATCGTTGTATAGTGGCGCAATGTTATATGTGAATCCATTTTGGGAGGACATCATACAAAAGTTGTACAAATTAGGACTTTAGTATGGTTCTATTTTGTTCATCTAATTGGAGATTATGTTACTTTTTGCTTTTTTTTTTAGCTTCTTATCATTCTTCTTGGACATACGATAAAGATTGGAGATGCATGAATCTCAAAAGGGATTGAGTTTTAGATGAAAAGGGCTCTCTTTGAAGGAAGATTCTTTAGTTTTGTAAGCTAAAATAGCTAGTTAAAGACAATATGTAATATCCCACATCAAATAAGGGATAAAGTTTTTGGCATTATATATGTATAAACTTATTTTAACCTTGTAAACACGTTTTAGCCAATCTTTAATCCTAATATAAGGATTTGTTTAGCCCTATGAGGGGTGTGTCTATTTGACCCCATAATACCACAGGACACAATAAAAACGTTGTATTTGCATGAGAAGTGATAGTAATATCATATATCGAATGAAAGAGAAAGTTTCTAACGCTATATATGTATGAGTTCCTCTTAACCTTGTAAATGGTTTTTAAAGCTATGAGGATCTCTTTGGGTTTAGAATGAATAATATATATACGATTGGGTGTAAGTCATTACATCAAAGACTATGTTTTCATAAACTTTGAGTCAAAGAGATGCAAATGCAATAGATAGGCTTCAATCATCAATGAAGCAAAGATCTCACTTCACGTGACTAGAAAGGTAGATAATAAACCCACAATACTTTCAATGAAAGAGAAGATAGTAATTAACTAGGTTCACCCAATTTGGACAAGAAAATGAATAGTTAGTGTAGAGTAGGTTTGCATGTTGGGCATTCTTGGAATCATTGATTTCCTCTATGTTGATAGATCCTTTATATTTGACTTGATGAAATCACACTATTGAGTGAACTTCTTTTTTATGTTCCTCTTAAAATTCCTAATGTCTTTTACTTCAATCTAGAATGTATTTTTTCAATCACTTTGTTGTCATTATGAAAGTACAATGAGAGAGTGATTATGGACCACCCTGATCTACGAAACCTTAGTGGAAGAAGAGGAGGGTTCACATCACTTGCCATAGTATTAAGCTTGGAACCAATCTCCACTTCTCAACTATCCAACTTATTTCTCTCATGTCCCTTCCATATAATATTTGTGAAGTTGACTTTCTTACTAAGTTACCAAATAAGATAATTTGTAAAGTTCTACTAAGTTATTAAATAAGACAATTTGTAAAGTTGCATTACAAAGTAATTGAAAACAAAGATATGGGTGAACCCACTATAGTACCTTTTGTGCAAGACAACATACACATGCATATCATATCGAATATGGATCATTAATATGTATGTAATGGACTAACACAGAGAAGAGAGAGAGATGACATAAAGAAATCAAACCAATATTTAAAAAAAAAAATTAAAAATTGAAAATCTCTATTAAAAAATAAAACCTATAAAACAAGGGTATTATTTTTTATACTGCTGAAAAAAGCTCCTTGGATTAGCTTTGCTTTGCTTGCTGTCCCATCCTTTGTTTCCATGCTTGTCGAGAGGGTCAACAAAATTGGAGCTTGGAAATGCCAATTTTACCCTAGAGCAAGCATTAAACAGGTGGCGGTAGAAGCGTACAAGAGCCGGAATCGTCTTCACCCAGAAATTGCTTTAAGCCGCCTAATGCCAATTTTACCCTAAAGCAAGCATTAAACACGTGCCGTTAGAAGCGTAGAAAGCCGGAGTCGTCTTCACCATTGGGATCCATATCTTTCACTAGGCAGGACTTAGGAGTATTGTGAGCGCCTATTTTGGGATATATAAAATAGAAGAGAAAACACGTGAGGAAAAATCACCCACTGGGAGTTAGTACCGTAACTGTAAAGTCTGTAATTAATAACGGCGGTCCCCACAGAATATTCTGCCCTCATCCGAGTTCATTGTCTCACCAACTCAGTTGCTTGGAAGCCAAGTTTCCGATCACCCCCCACTGCTTCGCCTACATATTCTTCTCCACTCCCCTCTCTTTCAGAGATCCAGAGCTCAATCTTGTGATTTGGCTCTTTTGGGACATATATAGCGCACCAAACACCCTCGAGGATCATCCCCCATTTCCAAAGGATTCCACGCCTCAATCCCTGTTTCTTTCTGCTCTGTTTCTTCAGCAATGGAAACTGCAGTCTCCAGTAATCCCAATTACAATCCAGGAAGACACCTCCCTCCTCAACAGAGAGGAGGGATCAAAAAACAGATATTCAGAGACTTTCTCAAATATGTTAGTGTCATCGCGCTTTTACTGTGCCAGATGGAAGCAAACCAAGGGGATAGTGGCGGCCGTCGCCTTAGCTCCGCCTCCGCACCTCTTCCTGAAACCCCTACTGTCTACACTTCAGATCTGAGGCGTTGAATCATTAAATTAGATTTGGCGATGGCTGTCTTTTGATATATGCTTGGATGCCGAGAAAATTTCACATTTCATTCCAATTTCTCCCTTCCTTCAGTTTGACAGAACTAAGGAAAGGCGATCGACGATCGACGATCGGAAGCGTTATGATTGGGTACTGTCCTCCATGCCTGTGTATATAAATCCAGAAATCTTCTTGTAGAAACTTTGTATTTTCACTTTGTACATACTTCGTTAATAAAGTGGAATGAATCAATCAATGTATCATTGATTTCTTGATTTCTGTGATATGATATGTGTCCATGAATTTGCAAATGAATCTGAAGATCATCTATGCCACCGCCTCCTTCACTCTTCCAAATTGTTTTCTCTTTATAATTGTGCATAATTCAGTTTTGAGCTGCCGTTGGTTGCCAAAATCTCCTAGGGACACTTTCAATTATTCACTGAATCATCCATGGTTATTGCTATCTCAGATTGAATTTTTTTTTTCCCTTTTAGGGAAATGCATTTATGTTTCTTAAATTCTTTTGCATATAGGTTAAAGATTTATTTATTTTCAATTAGAAGTGTAATGACTTCGAAGTTCCTTCCAAATATCTGGAACCCAACTGAAAATTGCAATGTTTGGAGAATAAAACCCCATCTAACCGGGGGAATTTTCGTGGAAGATTAAAACATAAATAAACTTTTGAATTTTTTTTTTAATATATATATATATAAAATGAAATCCAAGTTGCGAAAATCAGCCTTCTTGAATGATATTTCTTTGTTGTTAAGTAAAGTATAAAATGGGTTGTAAGTTGTAACTGGATTTTTTTTACTTCGGAAGATGACGAACAACATGTGTCATAATAAAAAAAGACCATTTTGTCCTTTGTGGTTGAATCTTGTTGGGGGCTGAGTTCAGTCCATCCCAATCATAAATTAATTTTACATTCCTACACACCCTACAAAACAATGGTCACGGCTCATAAATTTTTTTTCCCAAATTGAAGGGTATATTAATTTTTAAAATTTTTTCCAAGTGAGGGAATTTGATTCAAAAAGCGGTGATTAATGAAAAAGGATCATATAACAAAAAAAAAAAAAGTCAATTTATTAGTGCCTTGAGTAAAATATTTCAATTTGAAGAGAAAACACGTGAGGAAAAATCACCCACTGGGAGTTAGTACCGTAACTGTAATGAATTACGGCGGTCCACAGAATATTCTGCCCTCATCCGAGTTCATTGTCTCACCAACTCAGCTGCTTGGAAGCCAAGTTTCCGAGTTCAGCCCCACTGCTTGGCCTTCATATTCTTCTCTTCACTCACCTCTCTTTCAGAGATCCAGAGCTCAATCTTGTGATTTTGCTCTTTCTTTTGGGTTTTCGTTCTCTATTTCTCCCTTCTTCTCCGAAGGGGTTCGCCTCTCGATCCTTTGTTTCTTGGTTTCCATCCCTCTGTTCTTTACTCTTGACTCCCTACTCCTCCTCTCTACGCCCTCTTCTCTCTCTTCACCGAGGGATCGCGAATTTAATCGTCGGATTCGCTTTCTTCCTGGGGTTTCAAAATTTCTATCCCCTGTTTTTGGTGTGTTCTCCTCCTCACTCCATTCAGTGGTTTTCTCTGTTTCCTGGGTTCCATCCCCTGTTTTCCCCTATCTTTTATTTAGCTTCGAAACTGTTCAGACCCATCTCCTGCAAATGGATACTCCAGTGTCTATTTCCAAAGACAGACCAGAACGACGCTTCCCTCCACCTATATCATTTGGTTGATATAGGTCCATGGCCTATTTTTGGTTTACTCGAAACTTTAGCAACCATCATAAGAGGTGTGATAAGCATGCACCCATTCAAGGGGGTGCTACACTTCTCAGTTTGGGCCTCATATTTACCTGATATGCCATCGTTATATAGTGGCGCAATGTTATATGTGAATCCACTTTGGGAGGACATCACACAAAAGTTGTACAAATTAGGACTTTAGTATGGTTCTATTTTGTTCATCTAATTGGAGATTATGTTTTTTTTTTTTTTTTTTAGCTTCTTATCATTCTTCCTTGACATACGATAAAGATTGGAGATGCATGGATCTCAAAAGGGTTGAGTTTTAGATGGAAAGGGCTCTCTTTGAAGGAAGATTCTTTAGTTTTGTAAGCTAAAATAGCTAGTTAAAGGCAAAATGTGATATCTCATATCAAATAAGAGAAAAAATTATGAATACTATATATGTATAAACTTATTTTAACATTGTAAACGTATTTTAAAGTTGCGAAGACCTTTTTGGGTTTAAAACAAATAATATCTACATAATTGAGTGTAAGTTGTTATTAATATTATCAGAGTCAATCTTCTACTCTGGTGTAAGGATTTGTTTGGCCCGTGGGTGAACCTATTATTATACCCTTTGTGCAAGACAACATACACATACATATCATATCGAATATGGATCATTAACATGTATGTCTAAATTTGATTGGTTGAATGGACTAACATAGAGAAGAGACATAAAGAAATCAAACCAATATTAAAAACAAATAATAAAAAAGTCACTATTGAAAAATAAAATCTATAAAACAAGGGTATAATTTTTTATATTACTAAAAAAAGCTCCTTGGATTACCTTTGCTTTGTTTAGAAATGGCAATGGGACGACTTTTTTCAGGTACTCGTCTCATCCTGTCCCTAATGGAACGGGATTCAATTTTAACAAACGAATTTGAGATTTTTTGGGCGGATTCGGATATTATCCCGTCCCATCTTGATTATATATAAAATTAATTTAATTTAATTTTTATTTTATTAATATATAGATGATAATAAAATATTTTTAATAAAATAAGTTATAAAAAATATAATAATTTAATTATTTATAAAATATATTTTATTTTAATATAATTAAAAAATTTTAAAATAATTTTAAAAAAATTAAAAAAAAAAGTTTAACGTGGGACATGGAATTTATCATACCCATCTCATCCTATTTAATTTTTTAAATGGGATGAGAATTATTTTAAATTAACGACAGGTTCGGATGGGGGCGACTCGTAGCCATTCCTAGCTTTGCTTGCTTTCCCATCCTTTGTTTCTATGTTTGTCGAGAGGGTCAACAAAATTGGAGCTTGGAAATGCCAATTTTACCCTAGAGCAAGCACTAAACAGGTGGCGGTAGAAGCGTACAAGAGCCGGAATCGTCTTCACCCAGAAATTGCTTTAAGCCGCCTAATGCCAATTTTACCCTAAAGCAAGCATTAAACCCGTGCCGTTAGAAGCGTAGAAAGCCGGAGTCGTCTTCACCATTGGGATCCATATCTTTCACTAGGCAGGACTAAGGAGTATTGTGAGCGCCTATTTTGGGATATATAAAATAGAAGAGAAAACACGTGAGGAAAAATCACCCACTGGGAGGTAGGGAGTTAGTGCCGTAACTGTAATTAATAACGGCGGTCCCCACAGAATATTCTGCCCTCATCCGAGTTCATTGTCTCACCAACTCAGTTGCTTGGAAGCCAAGTTTCCGAGTTCACCCCCCACTGCTTCGCCTACATATTCTTCTCTTCACTCCCCTCTCTTTCAGAGATCCAGAGCTCAATCTTGTGATTTGGCTCTTTTTTTTGGGTTTTCGTTCTCTGTTTCTCCCTTCTTCTTCTCCAAAGGGGTTCGCCTCTCGATCCTCTGTTTCTTGGTTTCCATCCCCTCTGTTCTTTACTCTTTACTCCCTACTCCTCCTCTCTACGCCCTCCTCTCTCTCTTCACCGGGGGATCGCGAAGTTAATCGTCGGATTCGCTTTCTTCCTGGGGTTTCAAAATTTCTATCCCCTGTTTTTGGTGTCTTCTCCTCCTCACTCCATTCAGTGGTTTTCTCTGTTTCCTGGGTTTCATCCCCTGTTTTCCCCTAAAGCCAATTTTACCCTAAAGCAAGCATTAAACGCGTGCCGTTAGAAGCGTACAAAGCCGGAATCGTCTTCACCATTGGGATCCATATCTTTCACTAGGCAGGACTTAGGAGTATTGTGGGCGCCTGTTTTGGGACATATATAGCGCACCAAACACCCTCGAGGATCATCCCCCGTTTCCAAAGGATTCCACGCCTCAATCCCTGTTTCTTTCTGCTCTGTTTCTTCAGCAATGGAAACTGCAGTCTCCAGTAATCCCAATTACAATCCAGGAAGACACCTCCCTCCTCAACAGAGAGGAGGGATCAAAAAACAGATATTCAGAGACGTTCTCAAATATGTTAGTGCCATCGCGCTTTTACTGGGCCAGATGGAAGCAAATCAAGGGGATAGTGGGGGTCGTCGGCTTAGCTCCGCCTCCGCACCTCTTCCTGAAAACCCTACTGGCTACACTTCAGATCTGAGGCGTTGATTCATTAAATTAGATTTGGCGATGGCTGTCTTTTGATATATGCTTGGATGCCAAGAAAATTTCACATTTCATTCCAATTTCTCCCTTCCTTCAGTTTGACAGAACCGAGGAAAGGCGATCGACGATCGACGATCGACGATCGGAAGCGTTATGATTGGGTACTGTCCTCCATGCCTGTATATAAATCCAGAAATCTTCTTGTAGAAACTTTGTATTTTCACTTTGTACATACTTCGTTAATAAAGTGGAATGAATCAATCAATGTATTATTGATTTCTGGATTACTGTGATATGAAATGCGTCCATGAATTTGCAAATGAATCCGAAGATCATCTATGCTACCGCCTCCTTCACTCTTCCAAATTGTTTTCGCTTTATAATTGTGCATAATTCAGTTTTGTGCTGCCGTTGGTTGCCAAAATCTCGTAGGGACACTTTCAATTATGCACTGAATCATCCATGGAATCCACCAAACCCGTAATTCCTATACATGGTTCTTGCTATCTCAGATTGAATTTTTTTTTTCCCTTTTAGGGAAATGCATTTATGTTTCTTAAATTCTTTTGCATATAGGTTAAAGATTTATTTATTTTCAATTAGAAGTGTAATGACTCCGAAGTTCCTTCCAAGTATCTGGAACCCAACTGAAAATTGCAATGTTTGGAGAATAAAATCGCATCTAACTGGGGGAATTTTCGTGGAAGATTAAAAAATAAATAAATTTTGAATTTTTTTAATATATATATATATATATATATATATAAAATGAAACCCAAGTTGCGAAATTCAGCCTTCTAGAATGATATTTCTTTGTTGTTAAGTAAAGTATAAAATGGGTTGTAACTGGAAATGTTATTTTATTTTATTTTTATAGGCGTTACTCATTTTTACTTTATTTTTTTTACTTCGGAAGATGACGAACAACATGTGTCATAATAAAAAGACCCTTTTGTCCTTTGTGGTTGAATCCTGTTGGGGGCTGAATTTAGTCCATCCCAATTATAAGTTGTCTTTTTGGGAAATCCAAAGAAAATTTAAAACTTTATGTTAAAGTAAAAAAATTAAAAACCAATAATTCTCTTCTCTTTGAATATCGGCATTTGAAATAAGGCTTCTCTGGAGACTTTAAGTTAATGAAGACAAAGAATATAGAAGTTAAATGATCAAAGCTGAATTAATTTTACATTCCTACACACCCTACAAAACAATGGTCACGGGCTCACGGCTCATAAATTTTTTTTCCTTAATTGAAAGGTATATTAATTTTTTAAATTTTTTCCAAGTGAGGGAATTTGATTAAAAAAGCGGTGATTAATGAAAAAGGATCATATAACAAAAAAAAAAAAAAAGTCAATTTATTAGTGCCTTGAGTAAAATATTTCAATTTGAAGAGAAAACACGTGAGGAAAAATCACCCACTGGGAGTTAGGGAGTTAGTACCGTAACTGTAATGAATTACGGCGGTCCACACAGAATATTCTGCCCTCATCCACCAACTCAGTTGCTTGGAAGCCAAGTTTCCCAGTTCACCCCCCACTGCTTCGCCTACATATTCTTCTCTTCACTCCCCTCTCTTTCAGAGATCCAGAGCTCAATCTTGTGATTTTGCTCTTTCTTTTGGGTTTTCGTTCTCCATTTCTCCCTTCTTCTTCTCCGAAGGGGTTCGCCTCTCGATCCTCTGTTTCTTGGTTTCCATCCCTCTGTTCTTTACTCTTGACTCCCTACTCCTCCTCTCTACGCCCTCTTCTCTCTCTTCACCGAGGGATCGCGAAATTAATCGTCGGATTCGCTTTCTTCCTGGGGTTTCAAAATTTCTATCCCCTGTTTTTGGTGTCTTCTCCTCCTCACTCCATTCAGTGGTTTTCTCTGTTTCCTGGGTTCCATCCCCTGTTTTCCCCTATCTTTTATTTAGCTTCGAAACTGTTCAGACCCATCTCCTGCAAATGGATACTCCAGTGTCTATTTCCAAAGAAAGACCAGAACGACGCTTCCCTCCACCTAGAGGACGAGTCAAAAAAGAAATTTTCAAAAGCCTGGTGAAATCTTTCGGCACAGTTGCAGGAATGGCGAGTGGGGGATAAGGAAGCGAGAAGAAAATGGTGGTCGGCTCAGCTCGACCTCCACTACTCCCGCTGAAACTCCCAGTGGATACAGCTCAGATGGGTAGTCTTGATCCACTGAATTCATATTTCTCAACTCCCCTGTACAGTTGGTGAACGCTGACCTGCGATGCTATTTGGATTCCTAGAAAGTGTTTCATTTTTTCATTTTCTTGTTCCCTTTCTTTCGATGGAAAGAGAAGAGGCGTTGAAGATTGGAATTCTCTGTTGATTGTCGTAATATAAAAATAAAATCATGAGCCCAGAGATATTCTCATCTGTAAACATATGATTCTGGTGTTCCGAGCCTGTGTCATTTTAGCAAATTTTGGAACAATATTAATTCATGGAAATATGACGAGAATGATGATTTGTTCTCCCAGTTTTCTCAAACACTTGCTACATTTTTTTTCTTTTCTCAAATTCTCTGTTCCTCATTGAAAGCAGAGGAAAATAAGTTCATATCTACTAGGATAGATCTTGAAGATAATTCATATAATTCAGATCATGGGGTCTGTTTGGATCGGATGATTTTCGATTCTCTTGAAAATTTGAACTCCTAAATCGCCAATCTCCCTACAGCAACATTTGGTTTAAGTTCTCTGTTTAAGTCAATACAAGAACAGTATTTTGCTATTCGGTCAGGTATTTTAGAACTTATTTGATTTGTATACGCCTTTTGGAAGGTCCCTTTCCTTCATTCTTATACACAATCTTTTATTAGGTTCTAATAATTAAAATAATTTGATTATGATTAATTTAAGCATGGAAGTTAGGGTTATGAAAAAAGATAATTTATTTTAAGTTTCAAGAATGGGCATCATTAAGAAAATAACAAAGAGAGTGAGTCAGTTGAGGGCGGCCCAGCTGAGGGTGGCCCAGCCTTTTGGGCACAGGTTACCATGCAATACTAGGCTGGGGACGCCTGCAGTGAATAAATTATATCATCTCAGTCCCATGTGACTTCAACACGGTCTCCCTCAAGACTCTCAATAAGTCATCCTTACATGAATTTGTTAGTTGAATAATTTGAGAAAAAAAAATATAAAAAAAAAAAGAGAAAAAAAGGGGGAAATAAAATATATATATTTAAGTCATCCTTACGTATTTATTTTTTATTTTTTAAAAATAAATATGTATGAACGGTTATATCATAGTCTCTTGTAACTCAATAAGTTGTTGGTAACAATTCTTGTAATAATTATAGTAGGCTAAAATTGATGTATTAATGTATATTTTTTATTTTGTTTTTTAAAGTTTGTCTGATAGTAATTTTATAAAACGTTTTTAATTTTTTTGAACATTTAAAAATTTTTATTTTTTTAAGTGTTAGATGCTAAAAAAAAAAATTAAAAACATTTCCTAGAATTATTGACAAATAGACTACTACTATGCTAAAAATTTTAAAGTATCGTAATAATAAAAACATTTTTTAAAATCATTGTCAAATAGACTTTATATCATTACATGTATTTTTATCTTGATAATACGTTATATTAATGTCTAAGTTGGTAATTATATGTTGTATTAAAATTAGTGAGAAACTTATGTACATTAAAATTATTTCATCGTTATATTGAAAAAAATAAACTAAATTAAATAATTTTAAAATAATATATAAAAATAATTTATTAATTTTTTATATTTTTTCTCTCTCCTTTTTTCTTGTATTTTCTCCCAAATTTTTAAAAAATCAAACATTGCCTTAATTACATTATAAAGAATCTCAGAACATAAAAATATTTTTAAATGTTAATATATTTTCCATTCTATTTTTATCATCACTAAAATTGATAGTTAATCCATAGAAGTCAGCCGTCCAGAATGTGGAAGCTGGTGTTCCTTGCTCCTTAAGCAAAAAGGACATCTGTGGTATTTTACTACTTATATATTTTTTTACTGTTTTCTTTCAAATTTTGAAAAAATCAAACATTGCCTTAATTACATAATAAAGAATCTCAGAGTATAAAAATATTTTTTAATATTAATATTTTTTCCATTCTATTTTTATCATCACTAAAATTGATAGTTACTCCATAGAAGTCAGCCTTTCAGAATGTGGAAGCTGGTGTTCCTTGCTCCTTAAGCAAAAAGGACATCTGTGGTATTTTACTACTTATATATTTATAAAGGAATAGAATATGATGGGTTGGATTGGATGGGACTAGATTTGCCCTTCAGTGTCTTTTGACTGACCATATCTAGAATCGAAATCGTAGCTGGCAACAAAAGACACATTCTTTGTCATGCATGACTGAGTCGAGCTAAACCTTCTTTATTGACTCAACAACAACTCTCTATAAAAAGAATCACCGTAAGATAATATTTTACAATTGGGTCAAAGCTAATGTTTGTTTAGGATAAAAAATAGACACTACTCTTCCTTGGTTGATAGAAAATAATATGGGAGTGAAAGGCATTGTAAGGTAGACCTTTCTGATAGGTACCGAAAAGGCATCCCTAATAAAATGTGTTAACTGATTTCATAATTTTATATCTAAATCTTAATCATTTGAATTTTATATATGTCCTAATATTTTATACCTGGATGACAACGGGTAGATTCGAAACGGGCCGTCCTCATCTCAACTTTGCCTATTTAATTGTTTAAAAAAAATTATTTTTAAAATTTTAAATTATATTAAAATAAATATATTTTATAAATAATTAAAATATTATAATTTTTTATAACTTATTTTATTGAAAATTTTATTATTATTATTATTATTATATATTAAAAATAGAAAAATATAAAAATGATTAGATTTATCAAAATTCTAAAGGCTTGATTTGGTATCGCTAAAAAATTTAGAAAAATATAAATGGGTAAAGGAAAAGTAGTAAAAGGATCATGATTCATTCAAAACTAGTTTTGTTCTTCTTCTTATTTGAAATAAATTCATTGCATTAAGTTTTGCTCAATTTGAAGTTCATTTGCCTAGTAAGAAAATTCTTAAAATTTAATTATGTTTTTTAAAAAATAACAAACTCTTTTTGTACTAATTTTAGTTTGTGAATTTTTTTTAGTAATCGGGTTTTTAGGTTTTAAATTATTTTTAAAATAGACTTGTAAACAAATACAATGCATTAAATCTTAATAATTCATTTTAGACCAAATTTTTGTCTATTAATATTGATGTGAACTCGCATTTTTCAAATGCACTCCCAATCAATGCCAAGACTAGTTTTTATTGTGAAAAAACCTTTTTAAAAGAAAATAAAAATAAAGTTATTACTTATTTTTGTGTGTTTTTTTAAAGAAAATAAAATAAAAAAATAAAATAAAACCTTAAAGTGTTTACTTTTTAAAGGAAAAACATGCCTATAAAAATCGAGTCAAGTCTAAGAGTTAGCTTACTTATTGAAAAGGAACTAGAGGGTAATATCCCTCTAAACCTCTAAAATTGTCTCTTTTAAACAAGCGATCGAAATTATAACAGTCAATTAATCACAAATATCAATAAAAAGTATGAGACAAGTACATACAAACAAGATAAGATGAAAAACAAATTATAATGATATAAAACATTAGCAAAGGGATTGCACAAATTAACTTTAAAGACTTATTTTTTTAAAATGATTATTTTCAAATATTACAAGATTTGCGAAGAAGAACTTTATTCACTAAAATCAATTTTTAGTTAATGATTTCAATTTATTTATTCACAAAAAATAGTTTATTCACAAAAAAAAAAAAAAAATTGATTTTTATTTTGATTCAAATTTATTTCCAAAATGACTTTTCCTTATTTTTATTAAAAGAGTTTATTGAGAATCTATGTAATACAGTAACTTAGTAAATTATAACAACTTGATAGTCTTATATCAAAATTCACAGTAATGTGTAACTATACACACTAATGCACTCATAATGAGAAATTTATTATAACGGTCAAGACAAGTCATTCATTTAATTTGGATGTAATGCATTACAGTTTCTATTGAATTGCTCAAATTTATAAACTGACTATGAATTACTTATTATCTTGCAAAGAACTCATAATTTATATCTTTTATGCAACTTTAATACATGCAAGTCATATACAATACAAGTAAAATGAGCATACTTAAATCAAAATCAATGCAAAAGGCAAATAGAAAGCTAAGTCTAATTTTATTATACCATGTCTTATTTTTAAGGGTTTTATCTCAACACTTGAAGCCTTCAAAGATTCATAACAACCTTGTTGAAGATTCAAGACCTAGCTTGAAAATTCAAAATCACTCTTGAGAAGAGTTGGAGAGACCACCTACAAGATTCAAAATGCACTTCAAGCCTTCAAAGATTTATAAGCTCTTCAAACTTTCAAAGATTAAAGAACAAGTTTGAAGGTCTAAAAAACGAGTTTGAAAAGATTCAAAAAACTCTTCAAGCACTTGAAAATTAAAGAACAAGTTTGAAGGTCCAAAAAATCAAGTTCAAAATATCTTCAATTTGGGATCAAATATTCATGCCCTCACTTAACATCATTCAAGTCCAGCCAAGTTCTAGGCCTAAGTCAAGTTACATAAAAAGTCTATGTCCAGGCTTAAGCCCAAGCCACTCAACTCAAATCTAAAATAAAAAATTCAAGCCCTCACGTAACATTGTTTAATTCAAGCAAAGGCTCAGCCGCTCAAGTCCTACCATGGCCTAAGTTGACTAAGCCACATCAAGGCTCAAATCAAGTTAAAAAGCCCAAGACCACCAAGGTCCAATCCACGCTAAGGTTGAAACAAGTCAAGGCCCAAAACATTCCTAATCATGGAGATGATGGTCAATGTTGAGACCATCATCTCCATATTCATGATGGCCAGACCTTCCTCCATTCACAATATCAATTACTAATTTATTTTTATTTTTATTTTTAAAACAACAAGCATTTCAACTGGGACGAAGACAATAAATTACCATTATATCCAAATATAAAAAAAAAATACATTCTTTATATAAGATAATGTATTCTAAAATTCAACAATGGGCCGGCCTCCATTATGAAAATGAAAATGAGATAGAGCGTGTTAGTCAGTTATGGCCAGCCCAACATTATATTGGACTGGGCCGCTCCGATATTGTATGGAGACCTCCAAGCATAGAGTACATCCCCTCATTTACATGTAACTCCTACACGATCGTCACAAGTCAGAAAGGTAAGAGTTTTTATAAATTCATTTTATTCCTTTATTTTTGAGTGGGGATATACTCAATCGCACGTATATTTGGCTACAAAAGACATGGAAACAAAATTTTAATGTATTGATTGGGTATTTATCCAACTTGTAATATCGATTACTGAAAGTGCACAATTAAATATGAGTTGTCTAGTGAAACTTCAAACAAATGGAATGCTATTATCATCTACCGTTGAATAATAGTGCATTTTAAATTGATTTTAAGAAGTATTTTTTGTATTTCTAATGTTTGGAAGATAAAAATTTTCAAGTACAAAAAATACTATAAATACTTCATAAAATCAGTATCAAACGCACTTTAATTCAATAAAAAGAATCACTTTTAATAATATTTCAGAATTTAATCAAAATGAATGACACTATGAAAGAAAATAGAAAGAAGATGATAATCATAAAAGTGAAAAATTGATTGAGAGCTTACACAATAAAGCATAGAAGGAACAAATACTTGATAAAAAGTGTTTCTACTATCAACAACACGAATGATAAGAATATTAAGTGCATGTTTAATATTGATTTTAAAAAGTGTTTATAACATTTTCAATACGTGAAAAATAAAAAGAATTAAATATTATAAAAGTTAAAAACATTTTTTAGAATCATTATCAAACGTACACTAAGAACCTATTTGGCAGTGATTTTTCATAGCGTTTCTAACTCTTTTAATATTTAAAAGATAAAAAAATTTAAGTGCTAAAAAGGTTCAAAGCACTTCCTAAAATAACTATCAAACATACATTAGGAGTGTATTTAACAGTAATTCTAGGAAGTATTTCTACAATTTCTAATACTGGAAAATTTTTATTTTTCAAGTATTAAAAAAATTGGAAACATTTTCTACAATCATTGTCAAACGTACTCTTAGAATGCGTTCTAGTCTTTATAACCCTTTGAAATTTTCATCATTCAAATGTTAAAAATGTTATAAACATTTCTTATAATTACTATCAAACGCACTCTAAGAGTGTGTTTGATAGTGCTTTTAGTCGAAGTGTTTTTGGAATTGTTTTCTCTTAAAGTGTTTTTAGGATAATTACCTATAAGTGTTTCTCCAAAAAACACTATATATGATTTTTTAATTATATAAAAAAAATCAAATTTTTAAAAATGTTTCTTAAATGAAACACTTGATTTAAAAAAAAAAAAAAAACTTGTTAGGTTAATAATATTTTTAAACAACAATGTCAAATGTACTCTAAAATTGAGATAGTAGGAAATTGGAAAAATATATTCAAGTTTGAGTTTTTCAGATGAGAAAATTAATTTTCAAAGAATAAAATTATGATTCTCCAAATAGGGACTCAACCCATGTTTTTAGAAGTTGAATAAATGAAACTTAAAACTCATTTGATAGTGATTTTAGGAAACACTTTCAATAGTTTTAACCCTTAAAAATTTTTATCATTCAAGTGTTAAAAATAGAATTCGTACCAAACCCACTCTTAATTAAAGGATGTAATATAAATGAATGAAATGAAGCTACATTATACTCTCGTGTATAAGTGGATTAATAAAATGACACTACGTACGCCCTTAATTTATCCTTTTAAAGAAGCATACGGCTACAATAATACATATACAACCAAGTAGTAAATCAGGCTCAACACTATCTGTGTGGATCTTGTCTCAATGTACCTTTAACTCTAACCGTCAAATAAAGTTTCTTGATCACTATTAAAATGCATGTAGTGTAATTAAACTTTCTAAGCCCTACTCTCAAGAAAGTGTGAAAGTTTTTTTTAGCACTATGTCATTAGCTAGCTTTAAGGGACGAGTAAGCAATCTTTTGGACGATGATAATATTCTTAAATGACTTGTACTAGTTGAGAAATTTTGGTACTACTTGCTATTTGCTAAGTAGGTGAAAGCTTTAATTCTAATATATTATTGCAAGAACATAAAAATAAAATTATTCACGTGTCTATATTCAATTATACTCATATAAATGAAAATTAATCATTTTACTATACTATAAAGAATATTACAAGTGATAAAATAAACATATACAATTATTGAATTTTGAAACATATCATGCTCTCGTACTTTTTGTATTTATATCCTAAACTGAGAGGTCTTATTTTATTAGGTGTCTCATACTTCCCCACGTCTCTATTTATTTCGCATAAACTTTATATGACCGTTTTCATATCATTACTTTTTTCTACTCATGACTTCAAATATATAAATACAGAAATCGTCTTGTAGAAAGGTTGTGTTCGCTTCGTACATACTTCATTAACAAAGTGGAATGAATCAATCAATGTATTATTGATTTCTATGCCTTTGCCCCTTCAATCTTCCAAATTGTTTTTGCTTTATAATTGTGCATAATTCAATTTTGTGTCATCTCTGGTTACCAAAATCTCGTAGGGACACTTTCAATTATTCACTGAATCATCCATGGAATGAGAATTGTACTTCGAGGTAAGATGGACCTAAAAAGTGACCCAAGGTTCCTCTATCACCTATAATTAATTTTAAGGATATAAAATAGTGATAGACTAAAATGCTCATTTAACTCATCACATGCTCGTGCTAATTTTTGTGGAACTCATCATTTATTAAACTTTTTTTGTCTTTATTGCATCTCAATTCACATACCCAGGACAATTCTATTTTAACTATTTGGATTTTTCATTATTTAAAATTTTTTTTTTATATAAATAATTGAAAATTAGCATTGTTTTCTATTTTAAATTATAAATAAAGAAAAATTAAATTAATGACTCAAAAACCATTTTAAAAAATACTTTCTAAAAAAAATATGGTAATATGATTTTTATTTTTTTTATTTTCCTTTTGAAAATATGTTTAATTAAAAAATGAAAACTATTTTTAAAAATGAAAATTGAAAACCTTATTTAGTACTATTTTTTCATATGAAAATAATAAAAAGAATTAAATTCCATTTATTTGATTATCCATTTTTATTTTCTCCATTAGTTATTTTAATAATAAAATAAAACTATATAAAGTATGTTCACAATTAAACAAAGAAATTGGTCAACTGTGTGTTTTTTTGTGTGACTATTTTTCACATGAAAAAAATTAAATAACTAAATTATATATATTTATTACTCTTTTTAATTTTATTTCCTCTATTAGTGATTTTTTGTGTAATAGAAAATTTTAATATTTCCATAATTAACAAAGTAATAGATTAATTGTGTACATTTTAATCTATTAAAATAAATTATTTTCTAATTTAAATAAATAAAATGAAATAAGTAAATAAATTTGGGGTTATTTCTATTTTCTAACATATCTAATATTAATATTTTTTTTAGGGAAAAATGGAATTTGATTTAATAATATGAAAATATCTAGAAAAAAGAACCTCAAATATTTAAAATTAATATTATTTTCATCTATTTAAAAATAATTTGAAATCCATGCACTTTTTAATAAGTCATACAATAATTCCCAAAAATGTTCATTTACTTATCATATCATCCAAATCAATTGATAACTGGACTCTTTCATATAAATGTTTATTTTCTTTAAGATATTTTTATTATTATTATTATTATTGTTTTATTATTTAGGAATTTTTTTTCTCTAGAAATATTATTAAGAATTTGAAAAAAAAAGTTTATTCTAGTATTAATAAGTTAAAAATAAATTCATATTCTTGACAATAAATAAACCAATAATAAATTTGTATTTATTATATAATATTAATAATTTTAAAATATAATAGCGAATAAAATTTATTGTAAGAGTTTTTCAAATATAAAATGTTTTACAATGTGGTTGTATTTTGATATATAGTATAAAAATAAATAAATAAATAAATATTTCTTATTAAATAGATTAATCATATTTAAATTAATTATATATTACTAAATTTATTATTTATTATTTAATAAGCAACCTTATTACTTTTTGAATTGGTAATTATGATTAAATAGGATTTGTTTGACAATCTATTCTCTTAAAATTCTAAGAAATAAAAAAATATTAATCCTATTTAAATACGATTTTTTTGGCACAATATTTCCTAAACTTTTAAGAAACTAAAATAAGAATCCTACGAGGTGTTTGTTTCTAGAGAAAAAAAAAATCAAAATAATAAAATAATAAAATAATGATAATAATAAAAATATATATATCTAAAAAGAATGGAAACATCTATATGGAGGAGTCTAGTTGTCAATTGATTTGAATGACATGACAAGTAAATGGGTATTTTTAGGAATAACTGGATGACTCATTAAAAAGTATATATATTTCAAATTATTTTTAAATAAATGAATATAATACTAATTTAAAATTTTTAGGTTCTTTTTTCCATATATTTTCATATTAGTGAGTCAAATCCCATTTTTCTTTTTTCTATTTTTCTTGTCATCCAATAAATGCACTCTCTCCTATCATAAATTCTTTCATTTCATATACTTTATTTAATTTGTATATACAATTCAAAACTTACCTCAATAATGATGTTTGAAGAAAAATTTTGTTTTTACATTTTACATCATTTTCTAAATTAAATTATTGGAAGCATGGTTCACACATTCTATGTAGACACATAATGTATGCATGTGAATGAAATTTGTATCATTGTACAAGTGTGATATACTAATTGTACAAGAGGTGTACAAAGTTATCATTTATGAAGGATTTCAATCGATTTTGGACAACCTTTTTTTTTGTCTTGTCATCTAAGAATTACACTCTCATGGCATACATTCCTCTATCATACACTTATCTTATGAACTTTATTTAACTTACATGCAACAATTCAAATATTTATCCCACTAACGATGCTAGAAGCAAAATTTTATTTTTACGTCTTCCATTATTTTGTGATCTAGACCAATGAAAACATGATTAACCTATCTATGAGCACATACTGAGTAGGAAGTATATGAAATTTAGGCCACTATACAAGATATTTACACTAAGTGTATAAGACAAAAATACTAATTGTATAAGGGTGTACAAAACTGTCATTTGTAAAAAAAATTAAGTGATTTTGAAAAACTCATTTGTTTATTTCTCATAACCAAGGATAAATGACATTCCTTACACACGTTGATTAAACATATATTCATTTTATGCACTTTATCTAACTTGTATATGGTCATTGAATACCTATCTCACTAATTATAATTGTAGAACAAAATTGTACAACAATTTTTCCTATTTTTTTAAAACTAAACCAATGCAAACATAATTAATCAATCCATTGTCAAATATTCATGAGACGATGTATGAAATTTGAGTTATTGTACAAATGTATTATACTAGTTGTACAAGACAATTTTACTAATTGTATAAGGGTATACATGACTGCTTCTTGTTAAGGATTTCAAATGATTTTGAATTTTTTTTTTCACTTAAGGACTGTACAATTTCCCCACTCAAATTCTCTCACTCAAAAATTGTTTCGACTTTTATTTTTAAATTTCATCATCAAAATTTTGTAATTGTATATTTTGTTTTTGTAGTTTAACAATGTTCTTTCTTTCCACCATTTTTTTTTATGAAATTTTATCCAAATGAATCTATATTTAAAAATATTAAAATTATAATAATATTTCTCAAATTTTTTACTAAGATTATCTTAAATTCTTTTAATATATTTATACTCATTTATTTAAAAAATAAAAAACTAACTTTCGTTTATATTCTATTACCTTTCAAGTAAAAAATTAAAATAACTTTGAAAGTCAATAAAAAAAATGAAATACTACATTCAATAATTTTTAAATAAAATTTTATATAATATATTTTATTTGAAATTTAATTTATAAAGTTTTACTAAAAATTTGCGTTGACAAATCTTGTTGTGAGTCAAAATACTTTTCATTAGTTTATCTGAAAAAAATTGTTAATATAATATTAGAATTTCATATTTTAATTATTTTTTTAATAAATTTATCTTTTCAAAAATTTTAATATATATATATATATATAATAAGAGTAAAGTGATAATCATTTTTTTTTAAATATGGTTAATATGAAAAATATAAAAAATAATTAAAAATAAGAGAAAAAATATAAATAAAAGGGTAATATAAATTTAAAATAAAAAACGAAAATTAAACTAAAAGATAAATACAAAAAAATAAAAATATTTGGATGAAAAATCTCAAAATTTTTATGGATTCAACATCTTAAAAAACAAAAAGAAAAAAAACATAATTGTCTTTTATTTGACATAAAATGGAAATATAGATTGAAAGAAAAGAAAAGAAATTAAAATGGGTAAGTTTCCCAAAATAGAAAGTTAGAAATGGGTAACTGGTAAACTGAGCTGAACTTAGCTTGCGAGCCAAGTTTCTTTGTTCACCCGACTTTAGCTTGCGAGCCAAGTTTCTTTGTTCACTCGACTGCTTCACCTACATATGCTTCACTCCCCTTTCACAGATCCACAGATCAATCTTGTTATTTTGCTCTTTCTTTTGGGTTTTCGTTCTCTGTTTCTCCCTTCTTCTCCAAAGTTGTTCGCCTCTCAATCCTCTGTTTCTTGGTTTCCATCCCCTCTTTTCTTTACTCCTTTCTCCTCTCTACACCCTCTTCTCTCTCTTCACCGAGGGATCACGAATTTAATCATCTGATTCTCAGTCTTCCTGGGGTTTCAAATTTTCTATCCCCTGTTATTGGTGTGTTCTCGTCCTCACTCCATTCAGTGGTTTTCTCTGTTTCCTGAGTTTCATAGCCTGTTTTTCCCTATATTTTCTTTAGCTTCGAAACTGTTCAGACCCATCTCCTGCAAATGGTTAGTCTAGCGTCTATTTCCAAAGTCAAACCAGAAAAACGCTTCCCTCCACCTAGAGGACGAGTCAAAAAAGAAATTTTCAAAAGCCTGGTCAAATCGGTCGGCGCAGTTGCAGGAATGGCGCGTGGGGTGAAAGGGAAACGAGAAGAAAATGGTGGTCGGCGCAGCACGACCTCCACTACTCCCGCTGAACTCCCAGTGGGTACAGCTCGGATGGGTAGTCTTATCCACTGAATTCATATTTCCCTACTCCCCTGTACAGTTAGTGAACACTGGTCTGCGGCGTTATTTGGATTCCTAGAAATTGTTTCATTTTTTCATTTTCTTTTGCCTTTTCTTTCAATGGAAAGAGAGGGGGCGTTGAAGGTTGGAATTCTCTATTGGTTAATCATGAGCCCAGAAATATGCTCATCTGTATACATATGATTCTGGTGCTTCGAGTCTGTCTCATTTTAGCAAATTTTGAAAGAATATTAATTCATGGAAATGTGATGAGAATGATGATTTGATCTCCCAGTTTTCTAAAACACTTCTTACCTTTTTTTTTTCTCAAATCATCTGTTCCTCATTGAAAGCAGAGGAAAATAAGTTAATATCTACTTGGATAGATCTTGAAGATAATTCAGATCATGGGGTCTGTTTGGATCGGATGATTTTCGATTCTTTTGAAAATTTGAACTCCTAAATCGCCAATCTAATAATTAAAATAATTTGAATCTTTTATTAGATTCTAATAATTAAAATAATTTGATTATGATTAATTTAAGCATGGAAGTTAGGGTTATGAAGAAAAAAGACAATGTATTTTAAGTTTCAAGAATCGGCATCATTAAGAAAATGACAAAGAGAGTGAATGAGTGAGGCACTTGAGGGCGGCCCATCTGTCGGCGGCCCAGCCTTTTAGGTTCAGGTTACCATGCAACACTGGGCTGGGGGCGCCTGCATTGAATAAATTATATCATCTCAGTCCCATTTGAGTTCAGTTCGGTCCCTCACAACTCTGCATAAGTCAACCCTTACAAGATTTTGGTAGTTCAATAATTTGAGAAAAAAAAATCGAGAAAATAAAAGATATATTTAAAATTAATAATAATTATTATTTAAAAAAATAAAATAAATATGTATGAATGGTTATATCATGGCCTCTTGTAAATCAATAAGTTTCGAAACGGTAAAAACACTATATTATATTAAGATGTTTGTATTAAAATTAGTTAGAAATTTGTATATTTTTTTAATTATTTTATTTTTATATTAAAATTAAATTAAATAAAAATAATTTATTGATTTTAAATTTATTTATTATTTATTATTTTATTTTTTCTCTCTCCTTTTTTTTAACATTTTCTTTCAAATTTTGCAAAAATCAAACATTGCCTTAATTACATAATAAAGAATCTCAGAGTATAAAAATATTTTTTAATATTAATATTTTTTCCATTCTATTTTTATCATCACTAAAATTGATAGTTACTCCATAGAAGTCAGCCTACCAGAATGTGGAAGCTGGTATTCCTTGGTCCTTAAGCGAAAAGGATGTCCGTGGTATTTTACCACTTATATATTTATAAAGGAATAGAATTTGATGGGTTGGATTGGATTGGACTAGATTTGCCCTTCAGTTTCTTTTGACTGACCATATCTAGAATCGAAATCCTAGCTGGCAACAAAAGACACATTCTTTATCATGCATGACTGAGTCGAGCTAAACCTTCTTTATTGACTCAACAACAACTCTCTATAAAAAGAATCACTGTAAGATACTATTTTACAATTGGGTCAAAGCTAATGTTTGTTAAGAATAAAAAATGGACACTACTCTACCCTTTTCCTTGGTTGATAGAAAATAATACGAGTGGAAGGCATTGAAAGTTAGACCTTTATAGGGTGATGGTAAGTATAGAAGGATATTTTTTTCAATAGGTAACGAAAAGGGCATCACTCTTTAACTAATTTCATAATTTTATATCTAAATCTTAATAGTTTGAATTTTGTATGGGTCCTAATATTTTATAACTAGGGATGACAATGAGGTGGATTCGAGACAGGTCGTTCTCATCCTAATTCTCTCCGTTGAACGCTTTTTTGAAAAATTTTAATTTTTTTTACAAAGTATTTTAATTTTTTTTAATTACAATAAAATAAATATATTTGATAAATAATTAAAATATTATAATTTTTATAACTTATTTTATTGATTTTTATTATTATTATATATTAAAAATTGAAAATTTTAAAAATTATTGGATTTATCAAAATTCTAAAGGCTTGATTTCATATTGCTAAAAAATTTAGAAAAAATATAGATATGTAAAGGAAAAGTACTGATCATGATTCATTCAAAACTAGTTTTGTTCTTTCTTTTTTTTTAATTGGTTTTATTTTTTAGTTTTAAATTATTTTTAAAAATTACTAAATTCATTTAAAATAATTTCAATGCATTAAGTTTTGCTCAATTTGAAGTTCATTTGCTAGTAAAAAAATTCTTAAACTATAATCATGTTTAAAAAAGAAATAACAAACTCTTTTTGTACTAGTTTTAGTTTGTGAATTTTTTTATACTAATCGGGTTTTTAAGTTTCAAATTAGTTTTTATATAAACTTGTAAACAAATACAATGCATTAAATCTTAATCATTCATTCTAGACAAAATTTTTGTCCATTAATGTTTATGTGAACTCACATTTTTCAAATGCACTCCCAATCAATGGCAATACTAGTTTTTATTGTGAAAAATTGTGTGTGTGTGTGTTTTTTTTTTAAATAAAGTTGCTATTTATTTTTGTTTCTTTTTAAAAGGAAAAAAAATAAGAAATAAAACTTTAAAATGTTTCATTTTTAAAAGAAAAACAGGTTTACAAAAATCGAATTTAAGTTTGAGAGTTGGGTTACTTGAAATGGTCTCTATTAAATAAATGAATGAAATCATAACAATCAATTAATCACAAATATTGAGAAAAAGTAGGAAACAAGTACATACAATAAGACAAGATGAAAACAAACTATAATGATATAAAATATTGACAAAGGGATTGCACAAATTAACTTATTAGACTAATTTAAAATAAAATAAAATAAAATAAAAAACTGATTATTTCCAAATATTACAACATTTGCAAAAAAGAATTTTATTCACTAAAATCAATTTCCAGTATTTCAATTTATTTATTTATTCACAAAAACAAATTGACTTTTATTTTGGTTCAAATTTGTTTCCAAAATGATGTTTTCTTGTTTTTATTAAAAGAGTTTATTACGAGTCCATGTAATACAATAACTTGGTGAATTATAATAACTTGATAGTCTTATGTCAAAATTCACCGTATGTGTAGTCTAATATATAATCATAAACACTAATACACTTACCATGAGAAACATATCCCAATAGGCAAGATAGGTCATTCATCTAATTATGAGGTAATAATACATTACAATCTCTACTGAATTGCTAAAATTCATTAACCAACTATGAATTACTTATCACCTTGTAAAAAACTCATAACTTGTATCTTTTGTACAACTTTCAATACATGCAAGTCATATACAATACTAGTGATACGAGCATACTCAAATGAAAATCAATGTAAAAGGCAAATAGAAAGTCAAGTCTAATTTTATTACATCATGTCTTATTTTTAAAGGTTCTATCCTAACACTAATAAATAAAATAAAATAAAATAAAAAATCGAATACATGCTAGTCATACAAGCCATGCAACCATACTTGAAAAGTGACCTAAGCAAGACTAGGTAAACCTAAGTGGGCCAAGGCATGCCGAAATGGGCCTAGGTGAGTCTAACTTAAAGTGCACATAGGTGAAAGAAACCTAAACTAAACTGGGGGCTGCCAAGTTCACAATGAGGGGTCAGATAAATCCTTCAACTAAAGTCTTTGGGTGGCTCAAAAAAATGTAAATTGTATGAGTGGTCATGGGCCACCAAAAGACTATTGTGAAGTATCAAATGAGTTCCTAATAGGACATGTGCTAGGAAGACAAAATGAAAGGTCTACAACGGCCTAAGTTGATTAAGCCACATCAACACTCGAATCAAGTTAAAGCCCAAGACCACCAAGGTCCAATCCACGCTAAGATTCAAACAAGTTAAGCCTAAAACATGCCTAATTATGGAAATGATGGTCAATCTTGAGACCATTATCTCCATATCTCATATTTCTCTTCTTATATCTAGAGCTCAACTTGCAAAATCTTACTTCAAGGGATGTCTTTCTTGATTTTCTTATCTTTACATTCTTAGTCTAGACTTCAAGGGATGTCTCCATCCATCTCTTAACTTTTTTCCCTCATAATTTAAATATTTATAATGAAGGTATAAATTTTACAAATCTATTTTCATCTCATAACTTTTTTTTCACTCATGATTTAAATATTTATAATCATCTTTCGAATAACTAGAAGAAAATTTGAATATCAATATAAAAAAGACAATTTTCAATATTATTTTATTATAATAAATGAATTTGGAGACGAGAATTTGAAGATACCCTCTTGATGAAGAAGGTTATTGAAGTCCACACGTGGCTAGGGTTGATGCACTAGACTACAACAAATGAAGCCCATGATACCTTTTCTGGAAGACATGACATTAATATATTAACTTCTAGAAGAGTGTTCATATTAGTGTGCTTCCATCTCATGTCCTCATGGTTATGAAGTGCTTTTAAAACAATATGGGCCATCGGTAAACAATATCTCTACATGCCATGTTAAGTCTATCTATCTCCTTGCTGTTGGAAGAGATGTTCCTAGGAATTGCTGGAAGTTTTTAGCTTATAGCTTATAGTAGGGTAGGAGGAGCTAATCTCATGCGACCGTGGGAGCCCTTAAATTGGTTATCAATTTATTTTCTCTATTTTCAACAAAAATATTCTTGAGACTATTCTAAAACATGGCCATAACAGGGTTTCATTTTGGATTGTGGAGACAATTTGATTTTGGGTTTTCAAATTTTGGCCCAAACATAAATGAATTGGTTATGGGCTGGCCTTTTCAAACACCAAACATTATTTTTGGCAAAAAAGTTGTTCAACAAGTTGGTGGGTAGACTTGACTCCACCGCGTTAGGTATATACCAACTGGTCATGATTTCAACCCGTCAACCTTAAGTTCCCAAATAGAACTATCTGAGAAATTCAGGTTCATGTCCTCAAACTCTGGCTTTCTTCATCCTCTTCCTAAGTCAATCCTCATGTCTAGAAAGGTATACATAAGGAAATTTCCTTGAATTAGTATTAGAATTCCAAAGTGTAAAATACTTCTTGTAATTTTTTATAAATAAAAGCAAGAATATATGAAATATATTTATGTCAAATGTGGGCGAAGAAAAAGGATAATTTCATTAATGAGCTGCAGAGTAGTAAATCACACAAAAATAATAGACATCTTAAATTTCATGATTAAAGTAGTTGAGAAAAATCATACTCTTGCGGTTTATATTTATATTATAGGCATTGTATGACCCAAAAAGTTTCCAAATGATAGAAAAATATCCACTCTTCTAGAAACAAAGGTGAATCGTCCAAGTCAAATTCTCACCAAATTCTTTTATCTATAAGCTTTAATATGAACAATTATAAAAAGATGAGTCACTTGTCCTTTCATAAGAGAACACGTATCATTGAGAAGAACACCTATCACTTGATTACATGTAATTTTTTTTTTAACTATAATTCCTATTTATATCAAGCTTTCTAGAGTCTCAATGTTGTCAAATATAATTGATTTATGTAGTGTTAAATAATTGACAAACACGATATGACATAATTGATAAATAAAGCTTCAAAATTGAAGGATCTAACTTACTTATGGTGGTTGTCATACTGCTGCATATATATAATTTTGGATTTGATCGCTTCAATCTTGAAACCTTACAAGATCAGGGATAAAAACTCTACTTATTTTAGGTGACACCTCTATAGTTTATCTTCTTACTATTATTTTTACTATTTTTACATTTAAAACTAGATGAACTTTGAATTCATTGATACTATACTTTCACTTTAACCTATACTATCTCTTTCAAAATCTATGATAAAATATATTTATTATATTTTTATATATTTTATGGGTAATTTTAAGTTATTTTTAGTCAAATTTTAAACTTATGTTTTATCAATTAATTTTTAGGTCTAACTATATGTATATACCTTTGAATTAATAATCATCTAAATATATTTAATTTTAGTATTGAATACAAAGGAGATTAAAGAGAAAATGGAAAAAATAGTCTTCTCATCAAACTCGTTTAAGTCTTATATTAAACTAAAAAGTTATGACACAAAATAAAGATGACTTTTATTCTTCTTTAAGGGTCGTTCTCCAATTAGAACTTTAAATTCTAAAGTGAGCTGTGAATTCTTGTATGGGTATATATTGGAACCTTACTTTGTCTTGTAAGGAAGATGTACTCGTCTTTTTCCCCAAATGGTATAAAATGAAGAGTCAAAAGATTCTCCTATTAATAAAATTAATAATAAAAAATAAAAAATATTGTTGGAAAATATAAATATATAGTATATAGAAACTATCTTACAAACAGAACTTAATCACTCTCACCAAGTTCCCATCGAGTTGTTCCTTTCATAAGCTTTAGTTCTGTCACTTATTGGAACCATTCCTCTAAAGAGAATATAATTCAACAGACGCAACATGGCATAATTAACAAAATGAAAGTAGAGGTGAATCGGAACATCGGGTTTTCATCAGATTCTTCTTTATATAGATTTAGTATATTCAGTCATAAAAACGTGAACGACTTTTCCTCCTAGTTTCTCTAATCTCGTGTACGGGTAATGTGTAATGTTTCTCTAATCTCATTTACACGTGTTGTGAAATGTCCACGTGGCAAAGAATTCGAATGAAGTCGAGAGTCCTATTATTACGGTTGAAGGGTCAACCTATTCATGGTGGTTTTTTTATTTTTAATGAGCTGTAACCTGTAAGACAGTGATGGTATGATTATTATGCGACACGTCACATAAATAATATGGACAAAATTCTGTGTTTAATTGTAACTACATACATTAAATGAAAGAGGCTAAGTTGATTTATATGCCATATTTATTTATAGAAGAGTGAATGACTTACCTGCCAGTCACGGCTCACGTTATAAATTTCCAAGAGAGAAAAAAAAAAAAAAAAATTATATAATTAATTACCATTTTAAAAACACTTTTAAGAATGGAATATTATAATAAAAAAATAAAAAATAAAAAATGAAACCATCTGCAAATTGAAAATGTGTACGGTGGACTTGCATTCCATTGAATGGTGAGACTAGTTTTTTTTAAAAAAAATAAAAAACTGATTTTTATAAAAATTGATGTTACAACTTATTTTTATTTATTTAAAAAAAATAAAATAAGAAATAAAAATCTAAAAAATAAATCATTATTTTAGAAAAATATGTATTTGAAAATCAAATCCAAATTGGGGATTAAATTACTCTTCAGTAAGGTGCGGTGATAAATCATAGTATTTGTATAAGCCCTAAAATCAGTTATTTATTAATCAAATTAAAGTAAGTATAACAATTGATCGTCTAATAAATAGATACGGATAAAATGAGAGATATGTTTGAGAAAAATAAATATGAAAATTTGTAATAATTTTTATGACCTTCAAAAGTGTTGAGGGTTTTGATATAAAAATGAAAAGGGTATTGAAAAAATGTTGTTAAAAAAAAAGAAAGAAGAAAATGTTAAAAAGGTTTATTTTTGTTGAAAAAGGATAGAAAAAGTTTAGAGAAAGTCTATTTTATAATTTTTTTTTTAAGTTTATGAATAATTAAAAAAGGAAAATTTTTATAATTATATTTTTATTATTTTATTTCCTCTTTATTTTGTTTTCTTTAAAACCAAATATAAAATTTAAAAATCTGAAAATGACTTTTTTCTTGGTTTGAGATAAAAACTGCAAACAAAAAATAGGATAGATTATCTTAAATGTTTAATTATAGAATAAAATTTTAAAATAAATGCATACCTAAGATATCACTTGAATATACTTTCTACTTTTTATTTTTAAACGGGAAAAAAATAAGGGTAGTTGTCACATAAAATTGACGAATTTTAATATAAAAATACAAAATTATGATCTAAAAATTATTTTTCTTTTTAAAAATGTTGTTTGAAGAAAGAAGAGGCAAATATTTGACATTTTTAAAAATGATCACTCTAAAAAATATTTTTAAAGTAACTAAAAAGTTAATTTGAATTGTATGAGAAATTTTATTTAAATTAATATTATTTATTTAATATTTAATTCTTAAAAATTACATTAAAAAATCAAAGAGAATTTAAAGGTTGTTTGGAAACTATTTTTTATAATAATTTTTTATTTTTTAAAATAAAAAACATAAAAAATATATTTAATAATTATTTTTATTTTATATTTTTAAAAATATAAATAGAAAATAAGGTATTTTCATATAACATTTTTTTTAGTTATTTTTAATTGTTTTTATAGGGACTATTTTAAAAAATAATTATACAAAGTGAAATAATTAAAAATAAAACATTAAATATAAAAATTATTTTTAAAATAGATTTAAAATATTTTAAATTTTTAAACAGATTTTTATTTTATAAAAGTTAAAAATTAATTTTTAAAAATTAATTTCAACAAACAATGAAAGGAAATTGTGATGCGATGATAAAAGAAATAAAAATAAAAAATGGGGTGAGAGAGTGTGATTGCAACAACTGCAGACTTCTCAACTGCAGACAAACTCTTTCCAACTAAGTGAAATTCTAGACGAAATGAAAACGACGAAGAATTGAAAGTAGGGTCCATTTGGATATACCCGAGTTCTCTTTTTTGAGTGTGTTCAAAATTCAAAGTTGAAAGTTCAAATTCCACGCACAAACAAACGGTCCCTCTTTCCACTCTGTGCACTCAAACCCTTTCTTCACTTTCCTCCACTTTTCCCCTCTCTTCTCATATATAGAGGGAGAAAGAGAGCGTGTGAGAGCTCATCCTCTCATTTCATTTTAATTTCAATCTCATTTCATCTCAATTTGAGGCTCTGAAGAAATGGAGAACGAGTCCACGGCTGTGGAAGTGAAGGGGGTTCCATCCTACGCTGGGAAATACGTCCAGTACAACGTGCTCGGTAACCTCTTCGAGGTCTCGGCTAAGTACGTTCCGCCGATTCAGCCGGTTGGCCGTGGCGCCTATGGAATCGTTTGGTGAGATTTTCTCGGCTTTTTATTTTTTGGCTTATTGGATTCTAAAGTGCTATTTTGGCTGGCATTTTGGAATTGTTTTTCTTGCTTTTTGAGAGCTGTCACAGGGTTTTTTTTTTTTTTTTTTTGGTGCTTTTATAAGCATGAAAAAGTACTTGGAAAATATCCTTTGTTTTCCTCGGATTGAAAGATGTAGGCGTTATTTGGGCTCTGTTTGGTTTCTGAGAAAATGGTAGAAATTTTAAATCGGGTTTAGTTCTTTATTTGTTTGGTTTTGGTTCTGGCTGTTGAAAAACGAAGTCAAATTAAACTAAATAGTGTTTGTCGGCTCGCTTGAGTGGATTTGTCTCGGTAGGGCCCCTTTTGATTTCTGAGAAATTGGTGGAGTGGAAACGTAAATGAAATTTTGAAAATTGTTTTTTTTTTCCTTTTTTGGTGATGAAAAATGAAATGAATCAATACAGCAAAATAGTGTTTTTTGGCTCGTTTGAGTGGAATTTTCTTGGTTATTTTGGGATCTAGTCTCTGTTTGGTTGCTGAAAGCATGGAAAGAAAAAAAAACATAAATTCTTGGATTTTTCAAGATTTAGTCAGAGAAGGAAAATGGTTTAATTAAAGCGTAAGTCAACTTCTTGGCTTGGTTAAGGTGAATTTTTTGTCCTTTTTTTTTTTTGTGGGTGGGGGGGAACTGAAGCAACATCAAACATAAGATTAACAACTTGTTTTCTTATCTTCCTCAAATTTCTCAAGAACCAAACAGAGAGTTTATTTTTAAAAGTTATTCTAATTTCAAAATTCTGATGCGTAGTGTGATTATAAGATTTCTGGTTTTATCATTTATGTAATTCAGGATTGTAGAAAGCATATTGTATGTTCCAGTATTGTGGATGGCCTTTTCTTGGATAAAAAATGCTGAGTTAAATCCTGAATTGTATTAAATGGAAGTTAGTGATGAAACAGACTTTCCTTGGATGTACTACAAAACTCCTGTGCAGATTACATGATTAAATCCCTGCCCACTTGGTATAAACAGAAGTTCAATCTGATTCTGAGGCTTCTAGCTCAAACAACAAGGCAGGAATTATATTGATTGCTTACCATATGCGTGTTGCAATTTTTTATATAAGAATTATGACACTTTTGGCTTAGAGCTCCTAATTGTATTTCTTTGTGATTGGGAATTGATTATTATTCACTGACTACAGCTGTGCGACGAATTCCGAGACAAATAAGGAAGTCGCAATCAAGAAGATTGGGAATGCATTTGACAACAGGATTGATGCTAAAAGGACACTCCGGGAGATCAAACTCCTTTGCCATATGGATCATGAAAATGTATTCACATGAGTCATAGAACTTTGTTGCTTGGGGTGGCATATTCTGGGCAGTTACTTTCTTTTTCAATTTGTCTCTGTTTGTTTGCTGCTTTATTTATTTATTTATTTATTTTTGTTTCTTTTTCTTTTTAATAATGAAAAGGTAATATTGATTTTAACAAGGTGTTGTGATAATTGCAAGGTTTGAAAAAGGGAGTATTGTGGAGGATATGCAACCCCGTTCTTTTTCTTGTAATGTTGTGAACTGGAGATGCTGAAGGACACTTTTATTTTGCAGATTGTCAAAATTAAGGACATCATAAGGCCACCTGACAAGGAAAAGTTCAATGATGTGTATATTGTTTATGAATTAATGGATACTGATCTACATCAGATAATACGCTCTTCCCAGGCACTAACAGATGATCATTGTCAGGTAAGTTGGTTCTCTGGCTTGCTTCCTTTCAGCCTAGTGTCTCTATAGACTGTGCAACTTCTTTACTTCACCCGTAAATCTGTGAATAAAGATTGTGCATGGCATTTGATTTTTATTATTAAAACAGCTAATAACACCAAGTTTGAAATCCCTTTTACAGGCGAATCTGTCTGGCCATCTTTAGTTGAGTCGCATCGTATAATATGAAAAACTAACATTGCAATTTGGTATTTGAATATTGAAAGAGCATTTAATTTAATGTATAAGCTGTTGATGCAGGAAGTGGACACCGATGCCCTGCATGAACATGCACTTGTCGTTTTGAAATCCATTATTTGGACTGTTGTTTAGGCATCCTTTGGTTTCCTTTGGTTCCATCAGCGCATTAGCATATCAATAAGGTGCATAGGTCCAAATGTAGGATTTCATTGTATCATTTGAATTATAACATGATTTTTGAGGCTGCCATGATCCAAAAGAGTGCTTGTTAAGACAATCATTTTTACATCTTCTTTTCAAATTAGAAGAATCTACAAGAAACACTAGGTCACAATTATTAACACTGTTGCCTTAGCAAATACATATTTTGTAGAAAACTTGGATAGCTCAACCCCTTGTTATCTTACAAGCTGAAGGTGTCACCTGGGTAGTTAGTAGGGAACACTAATACTGTGTTATTTGAGGAATAAAAACAAGGTGCTGAAAACATAAAAACAGCATGACGTGTCCAAAAACTCATTTGAATATTAAGAACTAAGTTTGATGCATTCATAATATATGTTCAAATTTGCAGCTTGAAATTAAATATATGTTGCAAAATTTGTTGAAATTAAATTATAAATTAGCAGTAACGTGAAGCATAATGTTTGTTGGACTTGGCAGTATTTCCTGTATCAATTATTGCGAGGGCTGAAGTATATACACTCTGCCAATGTTTTGCATCGAGATTTGAAACCAAGCAACCTACTACTGAATGCTGACTGTGACCTCAAGATTTGTGACTTTGGACTTGCAAGAACCACCTCAGAGACAGATTTCATGACAGAATATGTTGTTACCCGGTGGTATCGAGCCCCTGAATTGCTACTCAACTGTTCAGAATATACTGCAGCCATTGATATCTGGTCAGTTGGTTGCATTTTGATGGAGATCCTTAGAAGAGAGCCACTTTTTCCTGGTAAAGACTATGTTCAGCAGCTGGTGCTTATAACTGAGGTATTTTTCTTTCCTCTTTATTTCCCCGCCAGTTTTTCTATTAGCAGGCCGACAGGGCGTTCTCTTGGTTTGGGTATATGAACTCTATTTGTAGAAGATATCAGGACAAGTTGCATATATCGGCATTGTATTTATCCTGTGAAATATTATTATGGTGGTCACTAATGAAAATTTTCCTGGTTATCCCAAAATAGCTATTAGGTTCCCCGGAAGATTCAGATCTTGGATTTCTTAGAAGTGATAATGCTAGGAAGTATGTCAAGCAGCTCCCTTGTGTTCCAAAGCAACCTTTCTCAGAGAAGTTTCCTAACATATCTCCAATAGCCATGGATCTTGTGGAAAAAATGCTAGTTTTTGATCCAAGCAAGCGCATAACTGGTATGCCTCTTATGTTTATCAATACAGAACATTTTTCCCTTTTTTTTTCTCCTGATTATTATGTTCTTTTTCACATGATATTTGCGCAGTTGAGGAAGCCTTGAATCACCCATTTTTGTTGCCTCTCCATGAGATCAACGAGGAGCCCATCTGCCCCTCTCCTTTCATCTTCGATTTTGAACAATCATCCTTAAGTGAAGACGATATAAAGGAACTCATATGGAATGAGTCTCTGAATTTCAACCCTGATGAGATGCTGGAGTGATCATAACCATGTTGTTCTGCTGCTTTATTCACCATAGTTCCTGATCAGTATTTTGGTTTTTGCTTGGAAGGTAAGTAAATGTATACTATGTGGTTGGATTATGTATAAGAGTGATTGGGAAGATAGGTTCTTCCTTGTATTGAGAGGGTGAAGTGGTAGTTGTTTTAGAGCAATATTGAAGAGTTACTGGGGTTACATTCTTTTCAAGAATCCAGCAACCCATGGAGGGTTGGCCTGCATAAAAAGAAGGTTATGCTCTTCTGACCTTCTGTCTTGAGTCTGTATTGTATATCCCAAATCCAATTTTATCAATACAAAAAGGAAAAAAATAAATAAGTACTTGTGAGGGGAAACTACTGATTTTTTTTCATATCCTTGAGAAATGGGTTCCAACTCAAATACTCACTAGATTGATTTATTTATTTTTTCTCAATCAGGGCCTAATTCGAATCTTACCATGGATGATATTTTGAATTTACCCAATATTAATTGTTATGGGGCTTTCAGTATCCTGGGATTTGGGTCCTTATGGAGAGTCTTTAAGAGCTTGGTCATAGAAGGTTCTCGATTATTAAAAAAAAAAAAAATGTAATGACCCAATTTACTTGCAGCAGAGAGATGGATGATTTTGCTTTCATCCTAGTTTGAATTCATCGAGAACATCATACCTTAGCACCTTACTTGAACATACAAGTTCTTTAATGTGCCATTGGTTCATGGAAAATTAGAGGGAAAAAGCGAAAATGCGAAGGTAAAATAAAAACAAAGTGTAAAAACAAAGAAAAAAAATGTTGAAAATTAATAAATAATTTTTATATGAACAGTAAATAATTAGAGATTAAATAATATTTTAATTAATTTCAACTATATTTAATTTTTATAATAAATATAAATTAAACATAGCGAAAATAATATATTATTATTTATTAATACAAACTCACAGGCCTTCCAGAGCCTGCCACTATTCGCCAGTCTCCACGCTGTGCCATGACCATCCATTATCATGGCCCCAATAAGCCATCCTCGGCATTGTCCGCCACATTACGGTTTGAAGAACTGACCTCAAATTTAAGTGCACTTACGTGCATCTATTGACTTTCGCTTCAAAATATCATTGCCTCCATTAATTCCGAAGGTATCATGATTTAGCTAATAAAATATTCATTTTTAATTCCTGTTCTCGCTTAGCAAGTAACATGGACATCAGTTTCCCATTATTTATTAATTGAGACATATTTTTTGAGATGAAGAAAAATCTAAACATAATCTAAACACTGCGGACATTAACTTTTTGATGAATTGACAGCCTTATGACGATATCGTAGGCTCGTAGCCACATCCCTTCCAAGATAATATTTGTTATATTGCACTAAGAATAGTCATTTGATATGGACTTATGAATTTCAAAGATTTTATCATAAAAAGGGATCACGCTTAAGTTTTTTAATATCTCGAACCTTATTTTTAGAGTTAAATACACTTTATCCCCTCAACCTTGTTTTATATTGTTCCCCTTACACGTTAATATTGTTTTTTAAATTTATTAAAATAAAGTACTTTGACCCCGAGTTGTTAAAAAGATTAATGAATAAGTTGTTAAGTAAAAAATAAAGTTGAAATATAAAAACAAATTTATTAAAATAAAGTACTTTGACCCCCAAGTTGTTAAAAAGATTAATGAATAAGTTGTTAAATAAAAAATAAAGTTGAAATATAAAAACAAAAATGTATTATTTAAGTTTAAAGTTGTCAAATTTTATAGTAGCAGTCACAAATAGTTATATGAACATCTATCCAAAACCAAAAATCAAAATTAATAGTTGTTATATTTTGAAGGTATTTGAAAAATTTTATTTGAAAGTTGTTAATTCAAAATTGATTGTAGATTCAAATTAGTGTTTGAATTAGAGTGCAAAAAAAATTGTGTTATAATTTTATAGAAAGTCTGTAATCGGAAACAAAATGTTGGTTATTAACAAAGTTAATGAGTAAAGACGTAAAATTTTAAATATGAGAAAGTAAAGGGTAAAATATGCTAAAAGTTTTTACCGATTTATTTTATTTATTAGGATTTGGCTACAATGTTGAAAATGTATTTATCAAAAAATGTGAAACTCAAATTTCATTATTCATATGTTTTATATCAATAAAATTCATACTTTACACATGTGAGGATTTTTGACGTTTTTGGTATCAATCAGTCTCTTTATAATCTAATAACTTTAGCTTTTAAGTTAATCGCTGACTTAACACTTATGTATTAAGTAAAATATGATTAGTTTTTACAATATTATTTATTTATATTTGGTTTTTGACAGTACAAAATGAAAAGTGTTTTTAAAAACGGAAAACATAGAAATGAAACGGAGCACGCTGCACGGTGCTTCCAGACCCTAGAAACTGCTAAAATCACACATTTTGAGAGGGAACAAACACCGTGAGAAGACGATGCTTCGAATCATCTTTAAAAATGCTTCACAGAGCCGAAGCAAACCGCAATCATGTCCATTCTTCTCCATAATCGCACGCTCGTATTCGCAGCTCCACTCGCAGAGCCAGCGGTTCATCTCTTTCTGTTTTTGTTTTTTTGTTTTTTTATTTTGCTTGTTTTTGTTTTTTGTGGCATCTAATTCTTACAAGCAGCTGTTCTAAATCTCCAGGCCTTCATTTGGCATTGCGTTTGATATCGATGGCGTCGTTTTACTCGGTAACACTCCGATCGGGGGCTCCTCGCAGGCACTCAAAAGATTATATGATGATTGCGGTGCGAATTATGCTTTTGTTGCATTAGATTCTAGCAGTTCTGAATTTTTATTTTTTTTATGGATTTACCCTTGGATTGTGTGGAAATGTACTTGTCTGATCTGTTTGGTTGCTGAGAAAAATGTGAGAAAAGTAGGTAAGTATTCGAGATATTGAAGTTGGAGTGGAAGTAATGTTTTAGCAATTCAAATCAGTTGAATACTTTGTGATAAATAGGAAATTTTGTTAGGAAGCGACTTTATCCAAGCAAGATAGTTTAAATTTTTTTTTTCTTATACTCTGTTTGGCCCTAGGATGAACCAGGGAAAGAGAAGGAAAAAAGTTGAAATAGCTTGAGGAAATAATCCATAGTTTCTGCATTTTCCTTTCCTTCTTTTCAATATTCAAACGGAGTCTTAAGGAAAAACTATTACAGCTGTGATGTGATCAATCCACAAGACTCGCTAGTAAAAGGTCTAGTGCCTGAAGCGACCTTAGAAACTAATTATATATAAAATGATTATGCTGGATCTTTTGTACATTAGTCAAGTTTACATGATTGATTACCAGGCAGTCCAAGGCATACTCCTGAATTTGGGATTAGCTCGGCATCAAAATAATTCAGGATTCTGGAGTTCTTTAGAAAAAATACAGGCATGATTTGGGGAAAAAAAATCAAGATGAACTTGAAAGTAAGAAAAGCAATAGCTGTTAAAAAAATAGCGAAGATTTGCAATGATCTATCACTTCATATTATTAAGAAGAAATGATGTCAGAAATATCTAGGGAATTAATTATCCATGAAATTTGTATGTTGGACTAAGTCAGGAATTGTTTACATGCATAGAAGTATATGGGTTTTATTTATTTGATGAAGTGTTTGTAAATAGTTTGGGAATTACTCCCAAGACTTACTTAGCATTTAACATTTTTATCCATCATTAAACTCCTAATACTCTCTTTCTTGGCAGGTAAATTGAAGATTCCCTACATTTTCTTGACAAATGGTGCGTCCTTGTTTTCAATTTACTTATCTTGTCAACCTATATTGGTAGCATTAAATGGAGGACTCCATTTTGCAATTTGTAGTATGGATTCTATTTGGACTGTCTTTCATAGGTTGGATGATTTGAAGATGCGTGTGCTGAGTATAATAATCTGTTGAATTACTTTAATAGTTATATTCTGTGATGTGCATCCAATTGTACTTGTATTTTATTCAGTGTCTCTTCGAACCAAAAAGAATTCTAATCAGAAATTTGAGGATATCATTCCCTTGTGTCATCTTTTGAACTGTTTATTGAGTGTCAGTTTGTAGAAGATTCTGGATCCTAGATAATCATATCTTAATTCTTGAAGTAGTGAATTCCACATCAATTCTTTATTTCAACAGGAGGTGGATTTCATGAATCTAAAAGAGCCTCTGAATTAAGTGAACTATTGGGCGTAAATATTTTACCATCACAGGTATTGTGCCACTAAAAAAATCCACTCAGGTCCAAACTCACAGAATTTGATGCCTAAAACTGTGATTCTGATGCAGGTTGTCCAGGGACATTCACCTTTCAAGCAGCTGGTAAAAAGGTATATGACTAGTGAGATGCAAACTAATTTCTTGTGCAAAATGCTGATATGAAAGAAGAGTGAAATACACTACAATAATATTGAAAAATCTCCCATTATAAGATAGAACTGGTAATAATGTCATCAATCAGAAGTTAAAAGTTGTTAAAACTATCTAGCAGATAACTTTCATTAAAGCCTAACATACCTAAGCCTAATAAGTTATTCTTGGTATTGGGAAAGTCAAAACACAATGTAACCAGCAATGTATGTTTGAAAGTTTATTAGTGTTCATTATGTTTGAATTCTTGAACTAGCCTCCCTCAGTGACATCAGTTGGTTGATCTGTGAATCTGTGCTAATATGCTTTTTTATCTCACAGTATCTCATGATATGTAACATTAGAACACACTCACGAGATCATAAATGAGTTCAGTTCACTTCAATGATGAATAGCAATAAGATATCAGCTAAGAATCATTGAGCAGGATGGCATTGGGCTTCATAAATGGGTGTGCCAAGTTTTTGTCAAATATGATCTATGCATGGAACCAACCAACACTGATGCTTAAACGCTTCATATACCACTAGGCATCATTACATGTTACATGATCCTAATACATGCAAGATAATGAAATTTTATAACACATGATGCATCCAATTTTCAAATGAAAGTTTATAGTATTACAATATGTCTATCAGGTCAGGGAAATAAGTGAGATCCCAAGGAGAATAATAAGATGCTTAAATGCTTCATATACCACTAGGCATCATAATATGTTATATTATCCCTATATATGCAAGATAATGAAATTTTATAACACATGATGCATACAATTTTTTTTAATGAGAGTTTATAAAATTATAACATGCCTATCAGGTCAGGAAAATGAATTAGATCCCAAGGAGAATAATAAGATGATTTAGAAAAAAAGATCCTCTCTTCCTTTTATTGGTGTAATTTTGATCTGTCTCTTCATCTTCATCTTAATTAACCAGTGTGTTACTTTTACAGATTTGAGAATGAACTTGTTATTGCTGTTGGCAAGGGAGAACCTGCTGCAGTGATGTCTGAATATGGCTTTAAGTAAGGTTTTGTGCTTCTTGTCTTGGTCTATCTGATTTGTGAATGCCAAAAATTTCATCATGGCTGTTAAATTTAAATTTCAAGGATGATCTACAATTGTATTTTAAATTTGCTTCTGGACTTGTTGATTTTATTTGCAGAAATGTTCTTTCAATAGATGAGTATTCATCCTGTTTTGACAACATTGATCCCCTGGCACAATATAAGAAATGGTCAACTAAGCAGGAAGTTGATCAAAATAGCACTTTGAAGATGAAAAACACTGTTTACTCACAGAGAGTTCAGGCAGCATTTGTTGTTAGCGATTCTGTTGACTGGAGCAGGGACATTCAGGTTGTCCTTAATCTTCAGCTTATTTGATCATTTGAACATTTCTTTGATAATAACTGTGAGGTTTAACTTAAAAAGAGAAGTGGACAATATGTACAGAACAACTAAAAATCTACTAAAAAGAACATGTTTTCCACTTCATTATGCTATAAAATTGATTTAAAATACCAATCTAAAAGCAAGAAAATGACCAACACTTGTATTTGCTTGTTTGGAGAAGAAGATCCAAGTCTAATTGTAAAACATTGGTGGGAAAAGAATAGGGAGAGAAGACAAAATTCTTGACTTTGGCACTTCTACTATTGCTCTTATAGCCATGGACCTTTTCTTTCAATACGTGAATAATCAAAGACAAAGGAAAAACATATGCAGAACCACATTGACAGGAACTTGAGTAAAGGAGACTCATTTTCCTTGTATATGTGATAAAGGGGATCTCTGGTACATCTGGGAGCATGGCAGGTCAGAGTAAAGAGGTGATGGGCTGATTCCTTTTTAACCTTTGACAACTATGGAAATGACTGAACTTTACCTTGCTTATAAGCACTGTTGGTTCCATATTGTAAAAACCCAGTTATTTCTCTGTTCAAAAAATACCTGACTAGAAAATGGGACAAGATTTTCACAGGGGATGCTACTCTAGTCTCAAGGGCTTCAACAATCCAGCAGTAATGTTTTCAGGTGGATTTGTAGATCTTATTAATCTTGAGAGGGGAAAAAAGGTAAAATTAGATTTTCCTTGAAAAACAATGAAGAGCTTAGTTTGGTCTATGCTTCTCCTATCAGTCCTCTTTCAGATCTGAGAGGACGAAAACTGGGGCATAATCGTCTTCTCTTTAGTCAAGTTTTCTAACACAATGATCCTCACTTGACTTGTGCTTTGAATTTTCTCCATATAAACATTACTCCTATCATTAAAACTAGATATTTTAGGAAGGCACAAATATCACTATTTAATTTTATTTTTGTCTCTGTGAGCTGTGATTAGTATCTAAGATCTATGAATTCTTCTATCCTTTTACCCCTTTCTTTCTTGTGTAGTTAGAATTTCTTAAATGCATGTATTCCAGGCTTTCAATCTTTAAACTCTGAACAGAATGATGGTGGTTTTAGGTTCTCTGCGATGTTTTAAGAACTGGAGGTCTTCCTGGAAGGGAAACTGGACATCAACCACCTCTGTATTTTGCTAATGATGACCTTGAATACCAGGTCAGTTATGATGTTACTTAGAGGTTACTTCCAATCTTGATTTCTTGAATTGTTGTGGAATTATTTCTTCTGAAATCCAATATACTAACAAGATACATTAAAGGTAGGCTGCTTTTCCTTCTGAACGTCTTGGGATGGGAGCTTTCAGGATTGCATTAGAAGCCATCTTCAATAGGTGAGGCTGGAAAATATGGTAACATATAATGAAGGTTGAGATTTGATCTGAGTAATGGTATAGTCTCCTTCAAAGAAATCATACTGATTCAAAGTCTCAACAGGCTCATAGGCCCCTTCTTGGATGAGCCACAAACTTAAGGTCATGTTTGGTTTCCGGAAAATACTAAGGAGAGAAATTTTTTTTTTAAGAAAAATAATTTTATCATGTTTGGTTTTACCATGGAAAATACGATATATAAAATTAAAATTAGTTGAAAACTTATATATATTTAAATTATTTATAAAAGAGTTAAAATAAATGAATGAGTTTAAAGTAATATATAAAAATAATTTGTTAATTTTAAATATATTTTTTATTTTATTTCACTTTTTCTTTTCTTATAATTTTTCTATTTATTTTCTTTCCATCACATTTTTTCTCAAATTTTCAAGGAACCAAACAAAGCGAAAATGTTATGGGACAAATGAATGCAATTCCCCTAAAATGAGATTCAGGAGATGAATCATCTATCGAGGCATTAGCAATTAAGGCGGCGCCAATGACAAAATTGACAATCATCTATAATGTTATTACTAGGCTGAAGAGAAATGATCATATTCCCTGAATTTCAGGTCTCACATGATACCACAGATTATTCTAATGCCTACTAGTTTTAATATGCAGAATCCACCCTAAAGCTCTGGAATATACATCATTCGGGAAGCCGAGCCCGTCTGTGTTCAAGAATGCTGAAACCATATTGTCACAACATGTGTCATCTCTCCATCATAACCTTGAGGCTGAGAATCATGGAAATGCTGGAAGTCATCCTTTCAAAACACTGTATATGATAGGAGATAATCCTTCAGTTGACATAAATGGTGCTCGTCAGGTTTGCTTCTCTATGACTAAGAATTTGGTTTCCAAGCCAGTCACTTATGTGAGTCTTTGGTGATGAAGGAATGGGATTCCATATTTTGCATTTCAGGCAGGACATCCATGGTTTTCTATTTTGACAAGGACCGGGGTTTTCAAGGGAAAGGAAAATCATGCTAAATTTCCAGCAGATCTGGTCAGTGATTGTTGAATTCTTAGAAGTTTGTTTACATATCAGGTTTCATTTCTATAAGTTTTACACCATTGGTTTCAAGAAAATATTAAGGAAAAAAAATGTTAAAAAAAATGATTTTCTTATATCCTAAAAAATAGAAAAGAAGATAAAATATAATTAAAATTTGTAAAAAGTTATACGTTTTCAATTTGTTTAATCTTTAGATAGAAGAGTGAAAATTTGTAAAATAAATTTAAAGTAATACATAAAAATAACTTATTAAATTTTTATCTATTTTTTCATTTTCATTTACTTTTACTTTTAGAATCCTAACATAGTCTTTATTTGACTGTATTCATCTCTTCCTGTTGCAATAGAGATAAAAATCGCTTTTTCTTTTCCCCTGTTTTGCGCCCATATTTTAATACTTAAAAAGCATTTTTTTTTATCCCGTTCTTTCTGAAATTTGAAATTTTCAGCATATTAGCTGTCCCGGAGAACTCATTAAACAATATGCATGAATTTCCAGATTTTAAGATCACAAGTCCCAATTTGACACTCATCTTTTTTGCCTGTGCAGGTTGTCGACACTGTGGAGGAGGCAGTGGACTTTATATTGACAAAGGAGTGCAGCTCATGAAGCTTCTACACCCATACATTCTTTCCCAAAGTAATAATTATTTTGAAAAGTGTCGGATCAAAAAAAAAAAAAAAAAAAAAACAAAAGAGAGGGAGACAACGATACGACTAAAAGGAAAAGTAATAGGGAAATGTTTATTTAGAAATAACGTTCCAGTTCCTTGGCCCTATAGGGATGTGGGCTGGAGAGGATTTCTTGGAAAACTATATGGCCTATATGGAGAACTGGACTGGGGTCATTCAACTGAGAATGTAATTCACCTTTTTTGAGAGGTGAAACTGGCAGGATCCAGTTTTGATTCAAAACAAGCTTCGTCATGGGTGGATGAAATCTTCATTATTCAGCACTTGTATCTCTCACGTCTCTAACGCTAGATATATGCCAGACATCCATCCATTTGCAAATAACCCTTTGCATTATTACTTGACTACATATTGCTTCAAAAGTTGCACCCTCGGAAGATCCACAAAATCCCATTTGTTAAAAAAAAAAAGGGAGTTTGAAGTGCTGTCTGCCAATTCCTGTAGTCTTGCACCTGAAATTAGCAATTGAATTATAAATTATATATAAACACAACTAAATCTAAAGGAGATCTTTCATTAACGTACGGTTAAACAGTTTAACCTGATCTCCAACTAGGACGTTTCTACAAGTCAATCTTTCGGTTGAACTACCGCATGTGCACCATAGGGGCAAAAACAAATTTAAATGTTCGCTTAGATACACCTTCTGTTTCTTATTTTTAAAAACCAAAAATAATAATTTTGATATAAAATACAAAAACATTTAGGGTCTCAAATTAGAAAGAGGAATTGCTTTTAAAATTTGTTTTAAAAAATAAAAGTATCAAAAAAATCTTTACTCACTCAAATTTTAAAATTTTTTGAAGAATTTTTCAAGGATATAAGATAAGTCTATACATTCTGTATCAAAGTTTTTATTTTTATATATAAGTTATTACTATTTTCTGTTTTTAAAAAAATAAAAAACAGGTAGTGTATCCTATCCAAACGATACCTAACATATCTAATTTCTTCATTTCAAATGCTATGGAACAACCCCGGTTTGAAAGATATACACAGAAAAACTTACCCCAATTCCCTCTAAAACTTCAGAAACACCTACCTCAGTTCCCACTTTGGGATTAGAATTTTATGACTTGTTTGGGTTGGCTTCCAAATTTTCCAAGGGCCTTATCCAAAGCAGCATGAAAATTGCTGAAAGGAACCAGCTCCATCCTGAAAACAAAGATGTCTCAATGAGCAAAGTCAGCACTAGACAGCATGTAGATATAATCAAGAACCCTTGAAACTAGTGATACATGTAGTAAAGCAGCATGGTGTTGCCAGCCCAGAAAGTTAAAAAAACTCATTGATCCCAGTGTTCATTTTGGTGGCTCCACATTCCCAGCCGGCAATCTCATTTCCAGAGGCATAAGTTGGATGATAAAAAGGGGACATATCAGAAACCTTCCCAGAGTTTGTTAAATCAGCATTACATCACTGATTTCTCTCCTTAGAACTAAGCATTTAACAAAGTTCTAATCAAAATTTCATTATTTACTTAAAATAAGATAATTTTATGATATATTGTGTAATAGATGGATATGATCCTGACCAGCAGGACACGTAGTTGGTGATTCTGTCACAAACCTAAAGAGGTCAATAAATGCTGTAAAAGAAAATGTGCTATATCTTGGTAAGTGTTGAGTCTATCTGACAAAACCTTATTTTATCATATTGCCCATATGACTCTTGCCAGGTAACACCCAAAATGATATGCAGAATAAACTGTTGATCCCATGCATCAAATTATCCAGCATCATGCCAGGTTCACACTCATGGGATCAATTTATTTTTTCTTTAGAAGGTCAACATACTCGTATTTTATCTTTCCCTCTTGTGTGAGCCCCAAAAGGTAATCTATCATCTTTCTGGACTCCTTTGCTTTATCTGAACTCATCCATTTCTGCAGCCAGAATCCCCTCAAGGAAAGATCCTGAAAATAAATAGATATTAGGGTGTCATATATGACAAAGGCTGTGAAGAAAATACATGGCTATCTAGAGAGAGAGAGATCTGCAACATTCTGTTTAATATCAGGCCTGTTTAAGACTTTAGTTAATTTGACCTTTCTCATAAACAGTCATAAAAGTCTAAGGAAATTTTCCTTCATATCGGCACTCCACCAGTCTTCTCAATCCAGATTTACCATTTTTCCCTTTCCAACTTTTGGCCTCTTTATACCTCAGCTTACTTCCATATGCTTTGTAGAAACTTCTTTATGGAAGATTGAGCATTCCAAATGGATGAAATGGAACTCAAATACAACCACTTAAACCAGAATAATTTGACTTAACAGAGAACAAAAACCATCATATATCTAGTTTGTTACATTGTTATAGCAAGCCTGGAAAAGTTAGGATGCTACTGGAACCAAAGATGTCACAAAGATATTGATAGAAAAGCCTGCAAAGGCAAGAGACCTCTTTTTATCGTTCTGGACAAACCAAGAAGCTAAGAGACTTGCTTTATCAATCTAATTTCATCCAAATAATTTTAACAATCCAAGAGCATTATATCATCCCAAAGATCTGGATAGAATTGAACAAACCAAGCAGCTATGAAGCTTTACTGACAGCCTAATCTCATCCAAATAATCTAGACAATTGGATAGCAACATGCGGATTGGGTTGAGGGGAAATAGGAAAAAAAGAGAGAGGGAGAGTGTGCTACACAAGCATATAATAATTAACAAGGACTTATCTCAGGAATGTGCGATTTCTTGTTTAGTCTCTAAAGTTTGCACCAAAATTGACAACAATAACAATGGACTAAAACAGAAAGAAACAGGATCTGATGTCATGGATTACCTTAAAAATGAAAGATGAAGTTGAAACAGTGATAGGTTTCTTAGACATTCCACCATATGTTACCATAGTTCCCCCCTGCCTGAAGACAAGAATTTATCAGCTCCCTAGAAGAAGATTTTAGAACAAAAAAAAGTAGCTTAATTTCCAAGCACATCTCACCTCAAGAATTTGAGAACCAAAGTGGCAGGATTGCCACCAACACAGTTGAATCCCAAAGCAGGTTCCGGTAAATTAGCCTAGCATATTAATTAAATGTAAAATGGAAAATTTGAGTGCTATGACCGAAAAATCCAAGAAATAAAATTAACTACTATAAAGCACAATCTTTAGCGACACCAAAGACATATCATAAAGAATAAACACCTCCCTACATCAGAAAGTATCAACTATACTGGGGCAATAGATAAGATACCAGGAGGCCTTTGACATTCTTAACTTCCAATTGACTCTCAGTGAACACTTCATCAGCACCAAGCCCCTTAAGTTTTTCTTTTACTTCATCTGATCCAACCCTGTAGCAAGAGGAGGATGATAAACAATGGTGAAATTCCCCATATAAAATTTCTTTTGCTGGAAGCAAATGCCAAATTATTCTTCAATCTGTTTAGACATGTAGTCAAATAAACTCCATCACTCACTTATATTAGACACCTGCAGGAAGCCACAATCTTAAAATTATCAGCACACACTTCTTATTCAGACGTATATCACTTCTCATTCCTTTGTTTATATTATGATATTGAGTCTGTACACCTTTAATCAATTCCTTGTCACTGTACTTTACAACATCCAACTGGTTGACCAATTGATTCACAATACTTCCCTCATCTTCATCAAATGTGTCAATGATTTTCAGAAGGTATCAAATCAAAAGGAACGGGAAGCAGGGCAAACTAGGAACTGCAAGAAAACTATCATAATCATGGAAGACTCTCATCATGAGGTCTGAGAATAATAGATGGTTACAGAAAGCTTGACACCAATTGGACAAAATCCAACAAATCATACTAGGCTTCCCCAACTGCAAGTTAGGCCACTGAACTCACCCTACCATTGTTGAAGTCAACTATGTGGGTTTCAATACAATAACAAGAGAATCCATGCATTTATATGCAACCTAGAAAAGTCAAATTGATGATGCCTCTGGGGATGCTTGTCCATATGCACCTACAGCCAGTTGGCAGAGAATCTGAGAGGGGATACTGGAAGAAAGTCACCATCTGATGATTGACTAGTGTGGTGGACATTCAACAAAGCAATAAGGTTGTTACTTGGCACCAGAGTTTAACACCCTTTGAAAAAATTAAGGACAAAAGTAATCACCTATGCATGGACAAGATGAAAAAGGACAATATTCCATCAAAAGATAAAGTGATATTAGTGTTAACTTGAGGGGGCTCAAAAGCCTTTGTTGATGCATGGACAAGGATCTAATGATGCAATAAACTTCTGTGTTTTGATCAGTTGTCCATAAATATAAATATTTTGCAAAAATATTTGAAACCTCAAAAACATTCACTTAAGTATTAAATAAAAAGGCCAAGATGCTACAAAAGGTTTTATACCACGAAGTGGATGAATTCCAGGAAGACTAAAGAAGTCGCAAGTAAATGCGTATCAGCCAAGTTTCATACATGAACAAGATCAACTGGAAACACATGCAAATGCAAGAGAATGCTGAATGCCACTTAATTATTTAAGTTTGACACGACCATGCACTGAAAAACTTAGATGAAAACAAGTTTTTTGGTATCAAAGTTTCCAATCAGCACCTGTCTCTTATTATATTAATGCTGTGGATGCCACGAATTTGTGCAAGCTGAATGATGCACTGGCCCACAATGCTTGTAGCCCCATTTTGCACAATAGCATCACCTATTCATACCCATACTAATCAGGGAAACACATATAAAAGAAATTACAAATTTTTAGCACTAAAGACATACCTGGATTTAGATTGCCAAAGTCTTCAAGCATTCTTAGTGCGGTCAAAGGATTAATAGTAACAGTGGCCGCATATTCCATAGGCACATCTTTATTAATTTTGTGCCAGACACTCTGCTCTTTCACAACATATGTCTGCCATGTTCCTATGCAGAACAAATTTTATCCAATAAGATCATGCAAAGCACACATGTTTTGATATGAATTCTCTTGGTGTTTTGTTGTCAAATGATTGGATACTTAAGATGTAGCATTTTCTAGTTTTGCTTCAACTGGCTGTGTAAGGATTTCACATACTCATAGTTAATTTTGTGTTTTCCGTCTAAAGGCATTGAAATGTGCATTTCAAAGTATTGGAATGCCAGCAATGAAGTGATGCAAAACTTATAATAACTTTGTGATATCCAAATTAGAAAAAGAGAGTGTTACCAGAAGAGGGAGGAGATGGGATCACCCAATCACCAGGAGAAAGTCCCTTAACTGCAGAGCCCAAAGAGTGTACTTCTCCAACTCCCTCATATCCTCCTACTGCTGGAACTTGTGGTCTCACAGGGTAAACACCTATAAAATCAAAGATTGTCAGTCTCAAAAGCAAAAAAAATCATTTCCAAAACAAAATTCAAGACATTGTTCATAAACAAATGAAAATCAACAACACAATAAAAAGAAATATAAATTATTAGGCAAAGTTTTGTTAGCAGTTCCAAAAAAATTTCTTACTTCTGAAAGCAAAATTTTCATTGATCTTAGCTCTTGAAATTTGAGAAAAGTAGTTCAAAACTTTAACCTAACAATCCCATAAAAGAACACCTTGATAATAACTTTCAAATATAATTAAACAACAACGGGGAAGATGCATTGAAGTGACGCTAATCTACTGTTTGGGTGCTGCTAAACAGCAATTTAAAAAATAAAATTAACTAAAATTCAGAATCTAAGATTCTTACAATATTAGAAACAAAAAATAACAGCGTCCATTCAACCGAGGCCAGCACAACTACTAGGTTGTTTGTCTCGGTTGATCAGAGACACAAGAGAAAAAAGAAAACGCCCGCTCAACTGAAACTAACACAACTACGAGGCTATTTATCTCAGATTCTCAGGTGAGACGACATTCACTTTCCTTTTCTTTCCCTCTCCTCAATTTTCTCGGAAACCAAACAGGACAAATAGAAAAACTAATCCAACCTTCGATCCTATTAATATCGGAAGGATTGATGGGAGCAGCGAGCATTTTAACGCAGAAATCGTTCTCTTTAACCTCAACTGGAGGTAGCTCAACCACTCTGCCAAAACAAAGATGTGAAAATTCAATACTCTATATTTTTTCATCGCAACTGTCAATTACACTAACAATGAAGATATTCGAACCTGGTCACACTCTCCGGTGGTCCATGGTGCTCATACACCACCGCCGATGACGGCGGCGACATAGCGGCCGAGAAGGCTCGAATTTGGCTCCAACACCGGGGCAGAGATGCTGACCTAAGACAAAGAAACGACGAGCCATAGTGGGTTCTCGCGGTTGCTAACCTCACCAACGCCATTCCGCCCTTCTTTTGCCTTGCCAGAGGGTTTGAATCCCAATTTTGTTACTGTTCTTTTTTCTCCTTTTTTTTTTTTTTTTTTTGTGATTAAACATAAGTTAAAAACGGCGTCGTTTGAGGCCTCGTCTTCCGTTTTTGGGGATTCTTGTGTTTTGGTTTTGGGCACGGTCAAACGGACCGGCTTTGCACCCAAACTGATCTGCTATTCCCTTGTGTGAGTGCTATGCTCTTAAACGGCGTCGTTTAAAGCCTCATTAATGTTCTTTACATTTCAAAACGGTTCATATTTGTAGAATCCACCTACACTTGACAGAGTTTGGCGGATTTGGGACGGATCAACCTCATCTCAACTTATCTTAATTATTTAAACATATAATCATCTTCATTCAAAAATTAAGAAGAAAAAAAAAAGAATAAGATAAGACTTTAGGAGTATGAGAATTTCTCATACCCTTTGCCATTTAGGCTTTTTTCAAAATTTTTAAATAAAATTTAATTATATTAAAAATAAATATAATTTATAAATAAATAAAGATTTAAAATTTTATAATTTATTTTAATATATATTTTTTATTTTATGTGTTTAAAAAATGAAAAATAAAAAAATATACTTAAAATTAATTTTTTACTAATTGTATGTCTAAAAGGGGCAATATAAGGTGGGAATAAGGCAATGCATGAACTCGTCTTGGATTTGAAAAAAAGTTTCAAACTTATTTCTAATTTGTTTATAATTTTCCTAAATTTGTCATATTACAGCAATAAGGTATGGGTATCTGAGAAAACTGTGTCTCATTGGCATCACTACTCTACACATAACATGTCAAAAATCATTTGGAAGCAACTTATTCAATATGCCACATTTAGAGGTAGGAATTAGCTTTCATGAAACTATCTTAACCAAATCATAAATGCCCTCTTAAGGAATAGGCAATATTTTATGAAGGACAATTTTCATACTATATCTAAATTACTCACAAAGTTAAAAATGTATTACAAATAATAATTTAATCATGAGAAGGGGAAGTACTTATATAATTTCTTCCTTAATGTATGTTGTGTTAAACAACAATCTTGCTAAAAATAGTTTCAAATAGAATATTGTCAAATTATATAGCCTAGGATTGAGTTGATGGAACATTGAAATTTAATGACTTGAAGGATTTAAGTGATGAGTAATATATCTTATTATGGAATTGACATTTACATTGTTACATGTATGATATTCTTTTAAACTTAAAAAATGACTGATTTTAGAAATTAAATAAATTTGATTCACTTCTCGATCCAATGACTAGTTTCATGTCCATGTATTTGAAAGCATAAATTGAAATTATAAATATTGAAGTATTTCATGTCTCAAGGCATTTATAGTGATATCTTTATGAATCTCGATTTGAAAGTGCTTAAAAGTCAAAATTATGTTCCAATGAATGTTTTAACTTTAGACTGGTGTTTTGAATACTTGAAATGATGTTTTTAGTTGTGTTTGTTCAAATTGGAAGAAAGATGTTTGAACACTCTTATTGCTACTTTCTACATCCTTTTACTACACTAATAAAGACACTCAAATCTCTTTGTTGGGCATTTGAATGTCCCTACTATAAAAGGCATTTTAAGGTTGTTTCTCACCCATTGTTCTCTTCCTTCGCGCGCCTTATTTTCTTATGTTCATTCTTATCATAACTTAAGTGGTTTTACTTGCATTTTTCTTTTGTTCTTTGTTTGATATTCTTTTGTAAAGTTTCTACATCGTGTATCTAAGACCTTTTAACAGTTCAATTTTCTAGGTCAATTTCTTTATTTTCAAATTCTCTCATTATCTTTTCTATGGCTCCTAGTAGAGTCACTTGATTAAGACTTTCGTCTCCATCTAAGTCTCTAATCTCTATGAAACTACACATGCTCCATCAACCATAAATGACTTGCTTGTTTACAATTTCCATTTCTCACAATATATGGACACTTTTTGTGAGAGATTCATTAAAGGATAAATTTAAATTGTCTACATTTAAGGATACTCCTATTCCCCATATTTTAAGAAGGTCTTTGGGAGCCTTTGGATTTTAACAAAGGGGGTGTGTATCCCATACTCAAATATTCTATGCAAACATCCACTATTACATTCCAAATATTCAATTTAGCATTTCTATATATGGACTATCTTTAATTATCACTCTAAACGTGATTTGTGAAGTCCTTTGTTTGTGTCCTTATTAGGGCATCGCTCTACCCATGGTTCTTGATACTTTAACTCTCTCATCTTTAGAGTGCAATATTGTAGTGTTTTCTCTTTATATTGAGGTTCTTCTATTAATTGTTTGTATTTCTTTTATCAATATTCTTAAGCTATCATGCCTTTTGGGTACTTTTGGATATAGTACATTATATCATATTTATTATTGTACCTTGATCAGGAGATAGATGACTCAATTTGTTAGCAACATTCTGGTTGGGAGTGATATTGATATGGGTTGACTCATTCCTGACATTATAGGTTTGTATACTTTTGATACTTGTGTTGTTGATTTTTTTTCTTCTCAGTCACCATCTGTCACATTCTTTTGAAAAAAGGGGCTTGAGTTTTAGCATGAAGTCTCAAATTATTCAAAGGCTTCCACTCATTGACAAGACCTCTTGGTCCAAGCATTTAGCCACACTTCTTAGCAACTGTGTGGTTTGGGTAATAAGACTATAGACATGGAAAGGTGAGAAGTTGAGCAAGGTCACAATCATCCTATACCTTCTTAAGGTTATGCTCAGGGTTCTCAAGGGCTGAGGTAGTTCTCATAGAGTTACCCCTATATTTGTTAGATTTACTAAACCTATTTTTCTTGCTCCTACCCATATTGTCTCTACTATAACTTAGTCTATACAAGTATTCTTTGCAAAAGTTAGTTCGTTTAATAGATAAGTCACATGAATAATTGGCTACCAACATGATCACTTTGGATTTTTGGTTAGGGAAAATGGACTTACGACTCTAAAGCATGGATGAGAGCTTGACTTTTGTAAAACTTTGTGTTGCTTCATAGCTCAATCCTAGGTCTCAACCATTCTCACCTTTGGATATTAACTTCTAATATTCAATGAATTTGTTTCTTAGAGAGAGACATTTTTTCTTTACTCTTTTTTTTTCTTTAGTCTTTCGCTTTTAGGATTTATGTGGCATTACTCTATTTTTTTTGATATTTTTTAGATGCCACTTGTCTAGCATTGTTTCATCTTTTGATTCTAGATATATTCTTCATGTTTGCTATTTTTCTTCTCATTATCTTATGATTTGTGTTTTCCTTTATGCTTTATCATTCTTTTTGTCACAAATTAAGAGAGAGAATAATGCTAATATGTATTTGTTTCATATTCTAATATACTTATATCTTTTTGTCACTTGGTTTTCAAAGGTATGTTATTTTAAATGGGCATTTAATTATTTTTTTTAAAGAGCCTGAGATCATCATTGTAATCCATGTTTTGTCACAAAATTATAAAAGGGCAATATATTAATGTATTAGATTAGGTCAATAACTTTGTTCCATTATTGCACTAAATGCAACACATTTTGGGTTCAATGATGATAATAGTCGTAGTTGACTTCAAGCTACTTAAGATTCAAATTCCTTTGAGGTTCATATGTTTTGGAAGTATTATGATTTGGTCAATGGTCATGGAAAGTGAATTTAATGAATTTTTTTTAAAGAGTCTGAGATCATCATTGTAATCCATGTTTTGTCACAAAATTATAAAAGGGCAATATATTAATGTATTAGATTAGGTTAATAACTTTGTTCCATTATTGCACTAAATGCAACACATTTTGGGTTCAATGATGATAATGGTCGTAGTTGACTTCAAGCTACTTAAGATTCAAATTCTTTTGTGGTTCATATGTTTTGAAAGTATTATGATTCGATCAATGGTCATGGAAAGTGAATTTAATGAATTTTTTTAAAAGAGCCTGAGATCATCATTGCAATCCATGTTTTGTCACAAAATTATAAAAGGGCAATATATTAATGTATTAGATTAGGTCAATAACTTTGTTCCATTATTGCACTAAATGCAACACATTTTGGGTTCAATGATGATAATAGCTGTAGTTGACTTCAAGCTACTTAAGATTCAAATTCCTTTGAGGTTCATATGTTTTGGAAGTATTATGATTTGGTCAATGGTCATGGAAAGTGAATGAAATGCAAATTTGGAGAAAAAAAAAATGGAAATGGCTAAAACAATGAGAAAAATGGAGGTGGACATTCAAACATCCTATCAAGGGCATTCAAACATCCAAGCAAACTAGGTTCAAATATCCCTCCATAGGCTATAAATATTAATGCTTCCAAATTATTTTTTAAACTTAATTTTAATGTTTTTGTCAATCTTCTTTATAATAAATTTACTTTGTAAAAAGCTTCTTCAAGCATCCAACTATGGTCATGAGTAAAAGCCTAGCGTTTTAGATTATAACGTGCTACAAGTGATTTTATAGGCATTGTTCTACCATAACACTCCTCACTCTCAAAATCTTTAAACTACTTGTCTTTGATGTCTTATCAATGGAAAAACATGATGCATTAAACTACTAGCCTTGTCACAGTATTGAAGTGATCCACTAAAGAGCATGATGTGCTATATCAAAGATATATAAAATAAAAAAAAGTGTAAGTGCCAATTGGTATCTAGGGAGTTGAATTAAGTAAAATTATGTACATTCTTTTAATATTTAGTGGATTGTTTTTTGTGTTGATTGATTTTCTACTATCTTTGATTGCATCAAGTGTTAACTTAGAAATTCTAGATGTAAAATTTAGAAAATTGGTATAAACATTGCTTGGACTACCCATTCACCCTATTTAGGTAGTTCTTAATTAAGAATGAAGTTTCAATTATTATATATTAGTTTAAATTAACATTTTATTTTATTACTACATTGAATCTGACACTTCTTATATTTTGAGGGTTTTAACCGTTATGGTTGACTTGAAATTGTTTGAGAGTCACTGTTATGTGTTGAAAGTATTGTGGTATGGTTCATGACTTTGATAAGTGAATGAAACAAAAGATCAAAAGAAAAAAAAATGCCACAAATTGAGAAAAGTAAGGATGAATGTTCAACGCCTCACTAAAGACATTTAAGCATTTTATGGACATTCAAACATTCTCTTAATGAAACTTATAACATCCTCCTAATGAATGTTCAAATGTCCAAACATGATTCAAGCACCGTCCTATGGATGATTTGCTGAATCTTCCAAATTATTTTTAACTTTGATTTTAAGGTTTTTGTGAGACTTTTTGATAATTTTACATTGTTAAAACTTTTTCTAAATATCCAACTAAGGTATAAAAGTGCTTTAATTTGTAATAGAATGCATCTGATCTTATGATCATTTTTCTATCATAACATTCTCAAATTTCAATGCCTTTCAATAACTTATATTGAAATTCTTTTCAATAGAAATATGTGGTACATCGAACTATTATTCTCAACATGGTATTAAGATAATCTACTAGGGACCATGATGCATTGCATCTTGACGTAAAAGAAAAATGTAGATGTTAGTCGATATATGATGATTAAAAGTAGGTGTATTTGAATTAAAGGATCATTGAGTCATAATTATTTTCTAATTTTCTTAGTGTTTTTAGGAGGAGACTTGCTTTACTTCTCTTCCCATATGTACCATGGGAAGTTGTGGGTGGATGTTTTAACGTATCTAATAATTTTAATAAAACCCAAAATTAACAATTAAATAGTTTGATGCTTGTTTTTTTTACTTAATTATAAATAAAACTTTAATGTTTAATAGTGTTAAATATTAGGTTGTTTATTTTTGTAGTATTTTATTTATATTAAATATTAAAAAATAAAAAAACCAATATACTATTTTTTCTATTTAGAAAAAACTACATAGTTTGACTTTTTTTATTTAGTAAAAAGTTTATAATAAGTCATGAAAAATAGAAAAATAAACAACCTAAATTATGAAAATATATTGCTTTTAGTAAAAAACTAAAAAAACAAACACCACCTAAATAAAAGTTTCTTAGGAAAATATCCTCATACCTACTATAATTTTTTATCTATTAATAAAATATTATCTTTATAAACATTTAATTCTTTCAAGTTTTCATAAAAAATACATTTAGACTATCTTTGGTTCCCGAAAAGTATCAGAGAAAGAAAAATAAAATGTTGAGGAAAATGATTTTTTCATGTTTGGTTTTTTTTATGAAAAAAAATTAAAATTATTAAGAGATTTATATATTTTTAAATTATTTAATCCTTATATAAAAGAGTTAAATACAAAAAATTGAAATAATATATAAAAAAATTTCTTTACTTTAAATTTATTTTTTCTATTTTTTTCCATGCATTTTTCCTTGAATTTTCGGGAAACAAACGTGACCTTAAAAAATCTGCTTTACTGAAAATGTAGACTTCAATTGCGGAGAATATCAATTTTGTCAGGATGGAAAATGGAGGCTCACGGCGGAAAAAAAAATTTGGACAAAAGGATATTCCAAAATTAAGGTGAGAAAAACGAGATAGGGGGCAGCACAGTCATTCTACAAAAGCCTAACCGTTAAAACGATCGTTATCTATACAGGAAGACAGCGAGCCCTCGTCTAACGGTTTTAAAAGACGGACGTTTACTCGGGACAGACCTTTAACTGAGCGTGCGACGCGCCACGTGGTTGCCCCGAGATCTAGAGGATTTGCTTAAAAGATTCGGCACATAGTTCTCTACTCCCGGTTTTAGATCTTGGTCACGTCAGACTCCAAATGCCCTCGGATTTTTACACGTCGGACGACACGACATCAGACGTGGACCATGGAGCAGCTCCGGACCTCCATTTGTTACACGTCATCGGTACTCTAATAATATCTTCCTCCTTTCTCTTTCTCAACCTTTGTTTCTCATTTTCTTAACCAGTAGAGCTTTTTCCATAACATTTTCAGTAAACACAGAAAGCGTTTTATTTTTTTTTGTTTTTTTGGGTTTCCTTTTTATTTTTGTTGTGAGCTTTTGTTTATCGTTTTCTATTTGACCTTGAAAAATCATGCTTTGAAGTCTTTCATTTTTTGGAAGCAGATTAGGGTTCTGATCTGGGATTCCTATGCTCAGACAATTGCGGCTTCCTATCCTTTAAAAATGCTCCGAAGGTAATCAGGATTTGTGATTTTATGTGGAATCGTTTTTTTTGGATCCATCAACTTTGATGCTCTGTTTGGGGCTGAGAAAAGTAAGGAAAAGAGAGAAAATTTTGAAAACTTTTGAATCTTTGGCTTTGTATTATTTGGAGTCGCAGAAGATTGATACTCATCCAATGAACTGTTTCTTAAGCAATTGCAAAGAGGAACAACACAAATGATGGTTTGAAAATTTTGATTCTTTTTTCCTCTGTTTTCTCAGCTAACAGAGGGTTATTTGTTTTTAACAAAATCCATTTCTTTACTGTGATGTTTACCAAAATTTAATCATGACTAAATCTGGGATCCTTGTGTTCATTTTTCCTCTATAGATAATCCATAAACTTTGAATATTTTGTTCTCGTTTGTGAATTCTATATAGATGGCTTCACGTTGTTAAATAGAATAACCTAGATCCATGTTCATGGATTCCTTGACTTGTGTCTTCTACACATATCATCTGTTTTGAGTAGTTGTATGGTTTGGTTTAATGGTTTGTTGTCTGAAAGCTGGTCCGGTTATAGAATGGATAGATGGGCTTTAGGGGTTGAGGGTTATTTTCTTTCCCATTTTATTTTTTATTTTTTTTAATTTAATTTTTTTTTGAGATGATCATGATCATCAGATTGTCGTTTAAACTGTGTTTTATTTTACATGGATCCCTTTTTATGTTGTCTGTTTAACTTCTTCTGTTGGAAAATGTGGGTATTTATGGATTTGTCTTTGCAGGATTTATTTCGTGGAATCGTCAGCATGTGTTTGCTTCATATTAGATTGAATGCTGGGTTGTCATCTACTCAATCATGCTTATCCCTCATCATTGGTCTTTTTGAATCTGGTTGATGGGGGTTGTTCAAGCAAACAATGATGGTGGTGGGGAGGGAGGGTTGGTGAATAGAGAGAACAGTACATGGGATGAGGGAAAAGAAGTTAGGAATGGAATGGTGGGTGAGGGGCAAGGCTTGGGCTCATCTGAGGAAGATGAGCCTGGGAGCAATGAGATAATTGAAGGTGCAAATAAGGGGTCGGAAGAAGCAATCCAAGTCCATGATGGGCTGCAGAATTTGCAGCAACAGTCTCAAGGGTCAGCAATAAATTGGGATAGGTTTCTCCCCATTAGATCACTGAAGGTTCTTCTGGTGGAAAATGATGATTCGACACGCCATGTAGTCACTGCTCTGCTTCGGAATTGCAGTTATGAAGGTTGGTAGTTCATATCCCAATACAGCTGCAAGTAAACACACACATGAGCTTGTTTTGACGTTAAATGATGGGAAGCTGGAAATGTCCCATCTCATGTCTATTTCAACTCTCAAAAAACAAAAAAGGGATCTATTTCAACTCTAATACTGTTTAAATTGTTTTTGCTTGCTCTGAGGATCAATTTTTGGATTTTAATTGTGTGCTAGGTTTTTTTTTTTTTCATGAATTCATTATGGGTGGTAGACTATGGCTGGAAGCATTAGACTGGAATATTCAATTTCCTTTAGGGTGAGAATTCTTAACACCCTGAACACGACTCCATAAATGGGATGAAATTAGCAGGTTGTTTGAATCTTATGTGTAAATATGTTATGATCATTTCAACCTTCTTGATTCATTTATCACATGGGTCATGTTCAGGTTAGAAACCTCTACCCGTTAACTTGTTTTGACATTTAGTTATCATATTATATTGGTATGTTTACCACTCAATCCATATATGATCTTTTAGCTGATATAACTTTGTGCACTTTTAGAAACTTAAGGAAATATTAGGGTTCTTATTAATAAACATAGTTCATTTTAGAGAACAAATTAATTCCAATTAGTTTACATTTAGAGGCTTAAATGGGTTGCAATCTTGTTTGATTGCCTTGTTGCATATAATCTTAAACAAGATCTGATTCAGCCCAACCTGATCTATTTATTGAATGGATTGCCTGTTTTGTATCATGTTACCTGTTTAACAAAAGTATGATGCACTTGTTGCAGGATAGACATGAAATAAATCCGATCCCACTTGATTTCTGGCCACTCCTAATTTCCATAAGGCACCCACAATGTAAGTATCATGCTCCCCTTATACCAATGTAAGTATATCGTAACTTTGTTTTCCCAGTCAAGGGCTTTGCTATATATATATATATATATATATATAGCAAAGCCCTTGACTGGGAAAACAAAGTTACGATATACTTACATTGGTATAAGGGGAGCATGATACTTACATTGTGGACCATGGTAGCATTATGTCAACCAGTTTGTAACTAATAAGGTACTACAACACTATGAAGAAATCATGGGCACATTCATGAGAAAAATCAAGGATGGGGAAAATCAAGTATCTGACTTGGATTTTTCATTTTTAATTGCTTTATTCTGCTGTGGGACACCAGTGATGATACCGTGATCAGGAAAGTACAAAGCAAAACTACAAAGCATACTCAACAGTAGTATCAAATAAAACAATCTTGATATTGGTTTCAAATCATGGTCACCATTTGGTGGAAGTTCTGCTGAAAGTTTTCATTCTTTTTTCCTTCAAAAATACACACATGTAATCCTAAAGGAACCATCCACAAAAATAAAAGTCATTTACAATCCAAACAATGACATGGTACTAGAGGGAAGTAACATAAACATCAAAGTGAACTATTATGAAAGTTGCAGAATTTCTGTTTCTTCCAGGAAAGCTATGGAGTTTTTACAATGTTTGGCAAGCATTTTGAAATTCATAACCATTTGTTTAGCAGATAAAAAACTTCACAAACAAAAAGGAGTAATATCCTAGGCCACGAGAGAATGGCTATGGATGCTAGATTGCTGAGATTATTTGGATTCTCTTAGTTTAGATGATCATCCAAAAGATAGAACATTTTCCATGCCAATTGTTCTCTAAGTCACTGTTTGTGAAAATTGCTGTGGGAGAGATAAAGTGTCACACTTCAGCATTAGTAGAAAAAGTAAAAAAGAAGTTTCAGCTGTGTTATGGTAACCTGTGAACTATATTAGCCTTTTCTCTACTCAAGCAATATCTAAGAGGAGTGAAGTACTACGCTAGCCATATGTGGTTGGAAGTCCTGAGCCAAAATGATCTGGGTCTTGAAGGGTTAGTTGAGGTATCTAAGTTAGTAAATGTATATGCAGTAGAGGACTTGGTATAGTGGATTACCTGTAGCTCTATGACAGCACCATACCATGACTAGTACTTATTAGTCCTTTCCAAAAGGTCATGCTGCTTCCAAAGCGTTTTCTCATCATTGCTCATGTCTCTACATTGACTTTCTTCTTAACTGCCCTTGTCAGTAGGCTTTATTGCTAACTGCTTATTGTATCTATGCCTGCACTGCCAGCATTGTATCAACTGGAATGGCCATGACCTATTGGGAAGTGGATTGCGTGGAGAGATTTTTGGTGTGTTTGCATGGGAAAAAAGTGTGTAGGGATGCAGAAGATAGAATGCTTTAGATAGAGACAAAGAGTGACAAGTTTATAGTTAAGTCTCTTTACAATGCCTTGGAGTCTGGCAGTTCCATTTCTTTTCCAATTAGAGGCATTTGTGGGTGCAACCTAAAGTTAAGCTTTTTTGTGTGGGAAGCAATGTGAGAAAAAATTTAACCTTGGATTAAGTACAGAGAAGAGGATGGTCTTTAGCAAATGGATGTTATCTTTGCCAATTGCATAGAGAATATATAGATCACCTCCTTATTCACTGTGAAAAGACAAGAGTTTTATGGGAACTACTCTTTGCTCTTTTAGGGTGTTTTGGGTACTTCCCTCGTCGGTTAGAGAAACTCTTTTGGGTTGACATGGTTTATTTGTGGGTAAAAAACGCAAGAAGGATTGGAGTGCAGGCACATTATGCTTCATTTGGACAGTTTGGAAGGTAAGGAATAGAATTGCTTTTGAGGATGACATGCTCAATCCAAATGCTAAAAAGCGCTTTTGTTTGCTTTCTTTGGTTAGAAACTAAGTTGTTTATAGATGATTGTTAGTTTTTGTTGAGGTTTGTAGCTCCTCCTATTTGGTAGATTTTTCTCTTGTTTGAGCCTTTTTGGCGGTGGGTGTATTGATCTTTTATACCTTGAGTCACTGTTTTGACGTCTCTTTTTAATACATATTTGCTTCTTTATCTATCAACAGAAAAAAAAAGAAAAAAAAAGGGATTTCTGTTTCTTATAAGTGAGTTCCAATCAATTTGGCTTCTCTACTTCCTACTTATGTGCCTCATTGTTCCTTTGCTTTTCATAAACAAAGCTATTAAGCCTCCAGATCAATGTTTGTGCAGCTTAAATCATCAATTTAAGAAGTGCATGGTTAGTTCTCATCAATTTCTATATGCCATGTGCTAGTACCCTCTTAATATATGAAGGCAATAAAAAGGTAAATAGAAAAAATAAACAGTGGCCGCTTCAAGCTTTTGCAAACCAGTCCACTCTAGTGGGATTTCAAGCAATTTAACTTCTTATGATTCGATACCTGACCCACCATCTTCTGGACAAATCAAAACAGGAATTTAAAGTAGTCCAAAAGTCCTTAAAAAATTGTAAAACTCATTATACTAGGAGTAGGGCTGTAACTTGGGAGGATTGGTTGGGTTGATGGCTAACCCAAGCTCAACCTAACCTAATCTCTAACCTGAGGTACTCAACCCAAGCCTAACCTAACCTCATTTCTCTAAGCTTGGGTTGAGTTTCAGTTGGTTGGGTTAGAGGTGGATTGATTGGTTACAAAATTCAAAATTCATCTATAATATTTTCTAAAAAACTTTTTTCTATGTATTTATATGAAAATTTAAATAGTAAATAGGACAAAATTTCAAGGATGCTACTAAAAAAAAAAACATAAATTTATATATTTTTCTAAAAAAATTGAAAAAGTATATGATAAAATATAATTTGATATTCTTTCTTAAAAATATAAAAATAAATTGAATATTATCATATAGAATAATGTATATTATAAATATTATAAAAACATCAAATCAAGTTTAGGTTAAGCTCTAGTTGTTTGAACCTTGGCCTGAGTCCAACTCAAATTGGGCTCAAGTTGAAAAAACCTAACTCAAACCCAAATCTGAGTATTGAGAATAATGTCCAAGCCCCGCCCAAACATCGAGCTAGGTCAGTTTGACCCATTTAAGTTGCACCCCTAACTAGGAGACAATTTAGAATGTATTGTTGTCTTGGGGATTGAGTAATGTAACCATACCATGAAAATGCTCACTTCACTGCAGCATGGCTATTTATCTATCTTCTAATACCTCATGTTCTGATCTAGAAACTCCTATAAAGGCTTTTTCTTTTTAGAAAAGGAAAAAAGGGGGAACGAAGAACGCATAAAAAAAAGAAGAGAAATTAGGCTTACAACATATAGTTTACTCTTTTTATATTAAATTAGTGAAAGTACAAGCAAGATATCCTAAAATCAGTGCAATGCATGTACATGAAGACCAGAGGAATGGCTTATAGAATAAAGGAAATTAATGGGTTGTTTTTTGTTAGGATTTGAAATGCTTATTCTATCAACTGAAATATAAGTTATTGACTAACATCGTAGATAATAGGACATTAAAAGTTTGGTTGCCTGAAATTATCTAAAGAAAGTTTTTAAATGCTGAAGCAAAATATTTGTTAAATAAGTATAAGTTAAATAGTTTTTGGATATTATGCTTCTTTAAAGATTTGAAACTAGTCATCGTCCAAAATGTTTATGTGAGACTTAAGAACTTGATTTGATATGAAATGGTGTCAAACAGAGGCTCCAGGACTTTGTGGGGAAGCAACTAGATATTGCTGGGCTACAGTGCATTTTTTCAAAATATCTTTTAAGTAAATAAAATAACATTTATTTGTAAGTATTGAAAATGGTGTTTGAGCATGTGTTGACATGGGTGTGATGCCAATTAGCCTTTATCATAAAAGGGAGCAAAAGTCTTAAATATCATTGGATGCAATCTGCCAGAGTCAGAGAGATTCTTTTAGGATGACATGGATCCTTGGTGGGCAAAATTCGCAAGAAGGTTTGGAAAACGGCTTCATTGTGCATCCTTTGGACCTTATAGAAAGAAAGGAAACAAAAGTTGTTTGAAAATGAAAAGCAATGAGATGACTTTGATCGCTTGTGTTTTATGATTTCATGTACAGACTTTCTATGTAACACCAATGCATTTTTAATATGAATCCAGTCATCATAATGTACGAGTAGGAAATGTGGTGGATTTAAAATTTTGTGCAGATTATATTTTGCCGCAAGGGCAATTAGTTGCTTCTGTGTAGGTTGAAAAAATATTTTTTGTATTTATTTTATTTTTTAATTATGTTTCTTTCTATAGGTAAATTTTTGTCTCCATTGGGACTTGAATTTGGAACCTCCCACAACCCTTTACCACTTGAGCCAAGCCTCAAGGGATTTTTTAATTATGTTACGAATAGAATTTGTACAATTTCTAAAAGTGCCATCTTAGGTTGATGTGTTAGTCTATTAGATGGATGA